>NC_133336.1:219253149-219346466 GCF_042186555.1 Aquarana catesbeiana | reverse complement strand
GCAGTGTTCACTACATCCTGTACTATGATATCACTACAGTGTTCACTACATCCTGTACTATGATATCATTACAGTGTTCACTACATCCTGTACTATGATATCATTATAGTGTTCACTACATCCTGTACTATGATATCATTACAGTGTTCACTACATCCTGTACTATGATATCATTACAGTGTTCACTACATCCTGTACTATGATATCATTACAGTGTTCACTACATCCTGTACTATGATATCACTACAGTGTTCACTACATCCTGTACTATGATATCATTACAGTGTTCACTACATCCTGTACTATGATATCACTACAGTGTTCACTACATCCTGTACTATGATATCATTACAGTGTTCACTACATCCTGTACTATGATATCACTACAGTGTTCACTACATCCTGTACTATGATATCACTACAGTGTTCACTACATCCTGTACTATGATATCACTACAGTGTTCACTACATCCTGTACTATGATATCATTACAGTGTTCACTACATCCTGTACTATGATATCATTACAGTGTTCACTACATCCTGTACTATGATATCATTACAGTGTTCACTACATCCTGTACTATGATATCACTACAGTGTTCACTACATCCTGTACTATGATATCATTACAGTGTTCACTACATCCTGTACTATGATATCACTACAGTGTTCACTACATCCTGTACTATGATATCATTACAGTGTTCACTACATCCTGTACTATGATATCATTACAGTGTTCACTACATCCTGTACTATGATATCATTACAGTGTTCACTACATCCTGTACTATGATATCACTACAGTGTTCACTACATCCTGTACTATGATATCACTACAGTGTTCACTACATCCTGTACTATGATATCACTACACTGTTCACTACATCCTGTACTATGATATCATTACAGTGTTCACTACATCCTGTACTATGATATCACTACAGTGTTCACTACATCCTGTACTATGATATCACTACAGTGTTCACTACATCCTGTACTATGATATCATTACAGTGTTCACTACATCCTGTACTATGATATCATTACAGTGTTCACTACATCCTGTACTATGATATCATTACAGTGTTCACTACATCCTGTACTATGATATCATTACAGTGTTCACTACATCCTGTACTATGATATCATTACAGTGTTCACTACATCCTGTACTATGATATCACTACAGTGTTCACTACATCCTGTACTATGATATCACTACAGTGTTCACTACATCCTGTACTATGATATCACTACAGTGTTCACTACATCCTGTACTATGATATCACTACAGTGTTCACTACATCCTGTACTATGATATCACTACAGTGTTCACTACATCCTGTACTATGATATCACTACAGTGTTCACTACATCCTGTACTATGATATCATTACAGTGTTCACTACATCCTGTACTATGATATCCTACAGTGTTCACTACATCCTGTACTATGATATCATTACAGTGTTCACTACATCCTGTACTATGATATCATTACAGTGTTCACTACATCCTGTACAATGATATCACTACAGTGTTCACTACATCCTGTACTATGATATCACTACAGTGTTCACTACATCCTGTACTATGATATCATTACAGTGTTCACTACATCCTGTACTATGATATCATTACAGTGTTCACTACATCCTGTACTATGATATCACCACAGTGTTCACTACATCCTGTACTATGATATCATTACAGTGTTCACTACATCCTGTACTATGATATCACTACAGTGTTCACTACATCCTGTACTATGATATCATTACAGTGTTCACTACATCCTGTACTATGATATCACTACAGTGTTCACTACATCCTGTACTATGATATCATTACAGTGTTCACTACATCCTGTACTATGATATCATTACAGTGTTCACTACATCCTGTACTATGATATCACTACAGTGTTCACTACATCCTGTACTATGATATCCTACAGTGTTCACTACATCCTGTACTATGATATCACCACAGTGTTCACTACATCCTGTACTATGATATCCTACAGTGTTCACTACATCCTGTACTATGATATCATTACAGTGTTCACTACATCCTGTACTATGATATCACTACAGTGTTCACTACATCCTGTACTAGGATATCCTACAGTGTTCACTACATCCTGTACTATGATATCCTACAGTGTTCACTACATCCTGTACTATGATATCACTACAGTGTTCACTACATCCTGTACTATGATATCATTACAGTGTTCACTACATCCTGTACTATGATATCATTACAGTGTTCACTACATCCTGTACTATGATATCCTACAGTGTTCACTACATCCTGTACTATGATATCATTACAGTGTTCACTACATCCTGTACTATGATATCACTACAGTGTTCACTACATCCTGTACTATGATATCATTACAGTGTTCACTACATCCTGTACTATGATATCACTACAGTGTTCACTACATCCTGTACTATGATATCACTACAGTGTTCACTACATCCTGTACTATGATATCACTACAGTGTTCACTACATCCTGTACTATGATATCATTACAGTGTTCACTACATCCTGTACTATGATATCACTACAGTGTTCACTACATCCTGTACTATGATATCACTACAGTGTTCACTACATCCTGTACTATGATATCATTACAGTGTTCACTACATCCTGTACTATGATATCCTACAGTGTTCACTACATCCTGTACTATGATATCACTACAGTGTTCACTACATCCTGTACTATGATATCATTACATTGTTCACTACATCCTGTACTATGATATCATTACAGTGTTCACTACATCCTGTACTATGATATCACTACAGTGTTCACTACATCCTGTACTATGATATCACTACAGTGTTCACTACATCCTGTACTATGATATCACTACAGTGTTCACTACATCCTGTACTATGATATCATTACAGTGTTCACTACATCCTGTACTATGATATCATTACAGTGTTCACTACATCCTGTACTATGATATCATTACAGTGTTCACTACATCCTGTACTATGATATCCTACAGTGTTCACTACATCCTGTACTATGATATCACTACAGTGTTCACTACATCCTGTACTATGATATCATTACAGTGTTCACTACATCCTGTACTATGATATCATTACAGTGTTCACTACATCCTGTACTATGATATCATTACAGTGTTCACTACATCCTGTACTATGATATCATACAGTGTTCACTACATCCTGTACTATGATATCATTACAGTGTTCACTACATCCTGTACTATGATATCATTACAGTGTTCACTACATCCTGTACTATGATATCACTACAGTGTTCACTACATCCTGTACTATGATATCATTACAGTGTTCACTACATCCTGTACTATATCACTACAGTGTTCACTACATCCTGTACTATGATATCATTACAGTGTTCACTACATCCTGTACTATGATATCATACAGTGTTCACTACATCCTGTACTATGATATCACTACAGTGTTCACTACATCCTGTACTATGATATCATTACAGTGTTCACTACATCCTGTACTATGATATCACTACAGTGTTCACTACATCCTGTACTATGATATCACTACAGTGTTCACTACATCCTGTACTATGATATCACTACAGTGTTCACTACATCCTGTACTATGATATCATTACAGTGTTCACTACATCCTGTACTATGATATCACTACAGTGTTCACTACATCCTGTACTATGATATCCTACAGTGTTCACTACATCCTGTACTATGATATCATTACAGTGTTCACTACATTCTGTACTATGATATCATTACAGTGTTCACTACATCCTGTACTATGATATCATTACAGTGTTCACTACATCCTGTACTATGATATCACTACAGTGTTCACTACATCCTGTACTATGATATCACTACAGTGTTCACTACATCCTGTACTATGATATCATTACAGTGTTCACTACATCCTGTACTATGATATCACTACAGTGTTCACTACATCCTGTACTATGATATCATTACAGTGTTCACTACATCCTGTACTATGATATCACTACAGTGTTCACTACATCCTGTACTATGATATCACTACAGTGTTCACTACATCCTGTACTATGATATCATTACAGTGTTCACTACATCCTGTACTATGATATCACTACAGTGTTCACTACATCCTGTACTATGATATCATTACAGTGTTCACTACATCCTGTACTATGATATCCTACAGTGTTCACTACATCCTGTACTATATCACTACAGTGTTCACTACATCCTGTACTATGATATCACTACAGTGTTCACTACATCCTGTACTATGATATCATTACAGTGTTCACTACATCCTGTACTATGATATCATTACAGTGTTCACTACATCCTGTACTATGATATCACTACAGTGTTCACTACATCCTGTACTATGATATCACTACAGTGTTCACTACATCCTGTACTATGATATCACTACAGTGTTCACTACATCCTGTACTATGATATCATTACAGTGTTCACTACATCCTGTACTATGATATCATTACAGTGTTCACTACATCCTGTACTATGATATCCTACAGTGTTCACTACATCCTGTACTATGATATCATTACAGTGTTCACTACATCCTGTACTATGATATCATTACAGTGTTCACTACATCCTGTACTATGATATCATACAGTGTTCACTACATCCTGTACTATGATATCATTACAGTGTTCACTACATCCTGTACTATGATATCATACAGTGTTCACTACATCCTGTACTATGATATCATTACAGTGTTCACTACATCCTGTACTATGATATCATTACAGTGTTCACTACATCCTGTACTATGATATCACTACAGTGTTCACTACATCCTGTACTATGATATCATTACAGTGTTCACTACATCCTGTACTATGATATCATTACAGTGTTCACTACATCCTGTACTATGATATCATTACAGTGTTCACTACATCCTGTACTATGATATCATTACAGTGTTCACTACATCCTGTACTATGATATCATTACAGTGTTCACTACATCCTGTACTATGATATCATTACAGTGTTCACTACATCCTGTACTATGATATCATTACAGTGTTCACTACATCCTGTACTATGATATCATTACAGTGTTCACTACATCCTGTACTATGATATCACTACAGTGTTCACTACATCCTGTACTATGATATCACTACAGTGTTCACTACATCCTGTACTATGATATCACTACAGTGTTCACTACATCCTGTACTATGATATCATTACAGTGTTCACTACATCCTGTACTATGATATCACTACAGTGTTCACTACATCCTGTACTATGATATCACTACAGTGTTCACTACATCCTGTACTATGATATCACTACAGTGTTCACTACATCCTGTACTATGATATCACTACAGTGTTCACTACATCCTGTACTATGATATCATTACAGTGTTCACTACATCCTGTACTATGATATCCTACAGTGTTCACTACATCCTGTACTATATCACTACAGTGTTCACTACATCCTGTACTATGATATCACTACAGTGTTCACTACATCCTGTACTATGATATCATTACAGTGTTCACTACATCCTGTACTATGATATCATTACAGTGTTCACTACATCCTGTACTATGATATCCTACAGTGTTCACTACATCCTGTACTATGATATCATTACAGTGTTCACTACATCCTGTACTATGATATCCTACAGTGTTCACTACATCCTGTACTATGATATCACTACAGTGTTCACTACATCCTGTACTATGATATCATTACAGTGTTCACTACATCCTGTACTATGATATCACTACAGTGTTCACTACATCCTGTACTATGATATCATTACAGTGTTCACTACATCCTGTACTATGATATCATTACAGTGTTCACTACATCCTGTACTATGATATCATTACAGTGTTCACTACATCCTGTACTATGATATCATTACAGTGTTCACTACATCCTGTACTATGATATCATTACAGTGTTCACTACATCCTGTACTATGATATCATTACAGTGTTCACTACATCCTGTACTATGATATCCTACAGTGTTCACTACATCCTGTACTATGATATCATTACAGTGTTCACTACATCCTGTACTATGATATCACTACAGTGTTCACTACATCCTGTACTATGATATCACTACAGTGTTCACTACATCTTGTACTATGATATCACTACAGTGTTCACTACATCCTGTACTATGATATCATTACAGTGTTCACTACATCCTGTACTATGATATCACTACAGTGTTCACTACATCCTGTACTATGATATCACTACAGTGTTCACTACATCCTGTACTATGATATCACTACAGTGTTCACTACATCCTGTACTATGATATCACTACAGTGTTCACTACATCCTGTACTATGATATCATTACAGTGTTCACTACATCCTGTACTATGATATCATTACAGTGTTCACTACATCCTGTACTATGATATCCTACAGTGTTCACTACATCCTGTACTATGATATCATTACAGTGTTCACTACATCCTGTACTATGATATCATTACAGTGTTCACTACATCCTGTACTATGATATCACTACAGTGTTCACTACATCCTGTACTATGATATCATTACAGTGTTCACTACATCCTGTACTATGATATCATTACAGTGTTCACTACATCCTGTACTATGATATCATTACAGTGTTCACTACATCCTGTACTATGATATCACTACAGTGTTCACTACATCCTGTACTATGATATCATTACAGTGTTCACTACATCCTGTACTATGATATCATTACAGTGTTCACTACATCCTGTACTATGATATCACTACAGTGTTCACTACATCCTGTACTATGATATCCTACAGTGTTCACTACATCCTGTACTATGATATCATTACAGTGTTCACTACATCCTGTACTATGATATCACTACAGTGTTCACTACATCCTGTACTATGATATCACTACAGTGTTCACTACATCCTGTACTATGATATCATTACAGTGTTCACTACATCCTGTACTATGATATCACTACAGTGTTCACTACATCCTGTACTATGATATCACTACAGTGTTCACTACATCCTGTACTATGATATCCTACAGTGTTCACTACATCCTGTACTATGATATCATTACAGTGTTCACTACATCCTGTACTATGATATCATTACAGTGTTCACTACATCCTGTACTATGATATCATTACAGTGTTCACTACATCCTGTACTATGATATCATTACAGTGTTCACTACATCCTGTACTATGATATCATTACAGTGTTCACTACATCCTGTACTATGATATCATTACAGTGTTCACTACATCCTGTACTATGATATCATTACAGTGTTCACTACATCCTGTACTATGATATCACTACAGTGTTCACTACATCCTGTACTATGATATCCTACAGTGTTCACTACATCCTGTACTATGATATCACTACAGTGTTCACTACATCCTGTACTATGATATCACTACAGTGTTCACTACATCCTGTACTATGATATCCTACAGTGTTCACTACATCCTGTACTATGACACCCCTCGGCAGTGTTCACAGGCAGCGTTAGAAGTGATTGTCATGTGATCAGTGATTATGAATGTGGGTGTGGTCCTCAGTTGTTGTCATAGGCCGAGAAAGATCCAATCAGAACAGCCCGAAATCTCCCCCCTGACATTGCATTATGGGAAGAAGATGCTGCCCCCTGGTGTACATCTACAGCAGAGCTCAAAATTCCAAGTCCTGAGCTGCTAGCCAGGTAATCGCCACCAGTTACCCCACCCAACCCTATCCCACCCACCGCACCCCGCCCCACCCCACCCCGTAACGCCCTGCCCTGCCCTGCCCCGCCCACCCCGCTCCACCCCTAATTCCGCCCCTCAACACACCTTCATAAATTATCTCATGAAATAACATTGTTAAATGTTTTATGCAGAATTAAGTCTCATCAGTGCCCATCAATACACAATATCAGTGCCGCCTATCAGTGCCCATCAATACAGCCTCATCAGTGCCCATCAATACAGCCTATCAGTGCCCATCAATACAGCCTCATCAGTGCCCATCAATACAGCCTCATCAGTGCCCATCAATACAGCCTCATCAGTGCCCTTTAATACAACCTCATCAGTGCCCATCAATACAGCCTCATCAGTGCCCATCGATACAGCCTCATCAGTGCCCATCAATACAACCTCATCAGTGCCCATCAATACAGCCTCATCAGTGCCCATCAATACAGCCTCATCAGTGCCCATCAATACAACCTCATCAGTGCCCATCAATACAGCCTCATCAGTGCCCATCAATACAGCCTCATCAGTGCCCATCAATACAGCCTCATCAGTGCCCATCAATACATCTTATCAGTGCCCATCAATACAGCCTCATCAGTGCCCATCAATTCAGCCTCATCAGTGCCCATCAATACAGCCTCATCAGTGCCCATCAATACAGCCTCATCAGTGCCCATCAATACAGCTTATCAGTGCCCATCAATACAGCCTCATCAGTGCCCATCAATACAGCTTATCAGTGCCTATCAATACAGCTTATCAGTGCCCATCAATACAGCCTCATCAGTGCCCATCAATACAGCCTCATCAGTGCCCATCAATACAGCTTATCAGTGCCTATCAATACAGCTTATCAGTGCCCATCAATACAGCCTCATCAGTGCCCATCAATACAGCCTCATCAGTGCCCATCAATACAGCTTATCAGTGCCCATCAATACAGCCTCATCAGTGCCCATCAATACAGCTTATCAGTGCCCATCAATACAGCCTCATCAGTGCCCATCAATACAGCCTCATCAGTGCCCATCAATACAGCCTATCAGTGCCCATCAATACAGCCTCATCAGTGCCCATCAATGCAGCCTATCAGTGCCCATCAATGCAGCCTCATCAGTGCCCATCAATGCAGCCTATCAGTGCCCATCAATGCAGCCTATCAGTGCCCATCAATGCAGCCTATCAGTGCCCATCAATACAGCCTATCAGTGCCCATCAATACAGCCTCATCAGTGCCCATCAATACAGCCTAATCAGTGCCCATCAATACAGCCTATCAGTGCCCATCAATACAGCCTCATCAGTGCCCATCAATACAGCCTCATCAGTGCCCATCAATACAGCTTATCAGTGCCCATCAATACAGCTTATCAGTGCCCATCAATGTAGCTTATCAGTGCCCATCAATACAGCTTATCAGTGCCCATCAATACAGCCTCATCAGTGCCCATCAATACAGCCTCATCAGTGCCCATCAATACAGTCTCATCAGTGCCCATCAATACATCTTATCAGTGCCCATCAATACAGCTTATCAGTGCCCATCAATACAGCCTATCAGTGCCCATCAATACAGCCTCATCAGTGCCCATCAATGCAGCCTATCAGTGCCCATCAATGCAGCCTCATCAGTGCCCATCAATGCAGCCTATCAGTGCCCATCAATGCAGCCTATCAGTGCCCATCAATGCAGCCTATCAGTGCCCATCAATACAGCCTATCAGTGCCCATCAATACACCCTATCAGTGCCGCCTATCAGTGCCCATCAATACAGCCTCATCAGTGCCCATCAATACAGCCTCATCAGTGCCCATCAATACAGCCTCATCAGTGCCCATCAATACAACCTCATCAGTGCCCATCAATACAGCCTCATCAGTGCCCATCAATACAACCTCATCAGTGCCTATCAATACAGCTTATCAGTGCCCATCAATACAGCCTCATCAGTGCCCATCAATACAGCCTCATCAGTGCCCATCAATACAGCCTCATCAGTGCCCATCAATACAACCTCATCAGTGCCCATCAATACAGCCTCATCAGTGCCCATCAATACAACCTCATCAGTGCCTATCAATACAGCCTCATCAGTGCCCATCAATACAACCTCATCAGTGCCCATCAATACAGCATCATCAGTGCCCATCAATACAGCCTCATCAGTGCCTATCAATACAGCTTATCAGTGCCCATCAATACAGCTTATCAGTGCCCATCAATACAGCTTATCAGTGCCCATCAATACAGCCTCATCAGTGCCTATCAATACAGCTTATCAGTGCCCATCAATACAGCCTCATCAGTGCCCATCAATACAGCCTCATCAGTGCCCATCAATACAGTCTCATCAGTGCCCATCAATACATCTTATCAGTGCCCATCAATACAGCTTATCAGTGCCCATCAATACAGCCTATCAGTGCCCATCAATACAGCCTCATCAGTGCCCATCAATGCAGCCTATCAGTGCCCATCAATGCAGCCTCATCAGTGCCCATCAATGCAGCCTATCAGTGCCCATCAATGCAGCCTATCAGTGCCCATCAATGCAGCCTATCAGTGCCCATCAATACAGCCTCATCAGTGCCCATCAATACAGCCTCATCAGTGCCCATCAATACAGCCTCATCAGTGCCCATCAATACAGCTTATCAGTGCCCATCAATGCAGCCTATCAGTGCCCATCAATGCAGCCTATCAGTGCCCATCAATACAGCTTATCAGTGCCCATCAATACAGCCTCATCAGTGCCCATCAACACAGCCTATCAGTGCCCATCAATACAGCCTCATCAGTGCCCATCAATACAGCCTATCAGTGCCCATCAATACAGCCTCATCAGTGCCCATCAATACAGCCTATCAGTGCCCATCAATACAGCCTCATCAGTGCCCATCAATACACCCTATCAGTGCCCATCAATACAGCCTATCAGTGCCCATCAATACAGCCTCATCAGTGCCCATCAATACAGCCTCATCAGTGCCCATCAATACAGCCTATCAGTGCCCATCAATACAGCCTCATCAGTGCCCATCAATACAGCCTCATCAGTGCCCATCAATACAGCTTATCAGTGCCCATCAATACAGCTTATCAGTGCCCATCAATGTAGCTTATCAGTGCCCATCAATACAGCCTCAGTAGTGCCCATCAATACAGCCTCATCAGTGCCTATCAATACAGCCTCATCAGTGCCCATCAATACAGCCTCATCAGTGCCATTTAATACAGCCTATCAGTGCCCATCAATGCAGCCTATCAGTGCCCATCAATACAGCCTCATCAGTGCCCATCAATACAGCCTCATCAGTGCCCATCAATACAGCCTCATCAGTGCCCATCAATACAGCTTATCAGTGCCCATCAATGCAGCCTATCAGTGCCCATCAATGCAGCCTATCAGTGCCCATCAATACAGCTTATCAGTGCCCATCAATACAGCCTCATCAGTGCCCATCAATACAGCCTATCAGTGCCCATCAATACAGCCTATCAGTGCCCATCAATACAGCCTATCAGTGCCCATCAATACAGCCTCATCAGTGCCCATCAATACAGCCTCATCAGTGCCCATCAATACAGCCTATCAGTGCCCATCAATACAGCCTCATCAGTGCCCATCAATACAGCCTCATCAGTGCCCATCAATACAGCTTATCAGTGCCCATCAATACAGCTTATCAGTGCCCATCAATGTAGCTTATCAGTGCCCATCAATACAGCCTCAGTAGTGCCCATCAATACAGCCTCATCAGTGCCCATCAATACAGCCTCATCAGTGCCATTTAATACAGCCTATCAGTGCCCATCAATGCAGCCTATCAGTGCCCATCAATACAGCCTCATCAGTGCCCATCAATACAGCCTCATCAGTGCCCATCAATACAGCCTCATCAGTGCCCATCAATACAACCTCATCAGTGCCCATCAATACAGCCTCATCAGTGCCCATCAATACAGCCTATCAGTGCCCATCAATACAGCCTCATCAGTGCCCATCAATACAGCCTCATCAGTGCCCATCAATACAGCCTCATCAGTGCCCATCAATACAACCTCATCAGTGCCCATCAATACAGCCTCATCAGTGCCCATCAATACAGCTTATCAGTGCCCATCAATACAGCCTCATCAGTGCCCATCAATACAGCTTATCAGTGCCCATCAATGCAGCCTATCAGTGCCCATCAATGCAGCCTATCAGTGCTCATCAATACAGCTTATCAGTGCCCATCAATACAGCCTCATCAGTGCCCATCAATACAGCCTATCAGTGCCCATCAATACAGCCTCATCAGTGCCCATCAATACACCCTATCAGTGCCCATCAATACAGCCTATCAGTGCCCATCAATACAGCCTCATCAGTGCCCATCAATACAGCCTCATCAGTGCCCATCAATACACCCTATCAGTGCCCATCAATACAGCCTATCAGTGCCCATCAATACAGCCTCATCAGTGCCCATCAATACAGCCTCATCAGTGCCCATCAATACAGCCTCATCAGTGCCCATCAATACAGCCTCATCAGTGCCCATCAATACAGCTTATCAGTGCCCATCAATACAGCCTCATCAGTGCCCATCAATACAGCCTCATCAGTGCCCATCAATACAGCTTATCAGTGCCCATCAATACAACCTCATCAGTGCCCATCAATACAGCCTATCAGTGCCCATCAATACAGCCTCATCAGTGCCCATCAATACAGCCTCATCAGTGCCCATCAATACAGCCTCATCAGTGCCCATCAATACAGCCTCATCAGTGCCCATCAATGCAGCTTATAAGTGCCCATCAATACAGCCTATCAGTGCCCATCAATACAGCTTATCAGTGCCCATCAATACAGCCTATCAGTGCCCATCAATACAGCCTATCAGTGCCCATCAATACAGCCTATCAGTGCAGCCTATCAGTGCAGCCTATCAGCAGTGCAGCCTATCAGTGGAGCCTATCAGTGGAGCCTATCAGTGCAGCCTATCAGCAGTGCAGCCTATCAGTGCAGCCTATCAGTGCAGCCTATCAGTGCAGCCTATCAGCAGTGCAGCCTATCAGTGGAGCCTATCAGTGCAGCCTATCAGCAGTGCAGCCTATCAGTGCAGCCTATCAGCAGTGCAGCCTATCAGTGGAGCCTATCAGTGCAGCCTATCAGTGCAGCCTATCAGTGCAGCCTATCAGCAGTGCAGCCTATCAGTGGAGCCTATCAGTGCAGCCTATCAGTGCCTATCAGTGCAGCCTATCAGTGCAGCATATCAGTGCAGCCTATCAGTGGAGCCTATCAGTGGAGCCTATCAGTGCCTGGGGATGACAGGGAGGAATCTGTAGGAGATCCGGCCGGATCACACAGAGGGGATCTCCAGCTGTAACAGAGTTTGGATCTGAAATGTCAGCCGCTGTCAGACAAAGTCCCGCCTCCTATGATAAACAATTTCCCGGCATTGGACCCGTGTGCTGTCTATCATTGGGCCGGTCCAGGAGGCAGGACTTTGTCTATCATTGGAGTCAGTCCAGGAGGCAGAACTTTGTCTATCATTGGAGTCGGTCCAGGAGGCAGAACTTTGTCTATCATTGGAGTCGGTCCAGGAGGCAGAACTTTGTCTATCATTGGAGTCGGTCCAGGAGGCAGAACTTTGTCTATCATTGGAGCTGGTCCAGGAGGCAGAACTTTGTCTATCATTGGAGCTGGTCCAGGAGGCGGGACTTTGTCTATCATTGGAGTCAGTCCAGGAGGCGGGACTTTGTCTATCATTGGAGTCAGTCCAGGAGGCAGGACTTTGTCTATCATTGGAGTCAGTCCAGGAGGCGGGACTTTGTCTATCATTGGAGCCGGTCCAGGAGGCGGGACTTTGTCTATCATTGGAGCCGGTCCAGGAAGGTGGGACTTTGTCTATCATTGGAGCCGGTCCAGGAGGCGGGACTTTGTCTATCATTGGAGCCGGTCCAGAAGGCGGGACTTTGTCTATCATTGGAGCCGGTCCAGGAGGTGGGACTTGGTCTATCATTGGAGCCGGTCCAGGAGGCAGGACTTTGTCTATCATTGGAGCCGGTCCAGGAGGCGGGACTTTGTCTATCATTGGAGTCGGTCCAGGAGGCGGGACTTTGTCTATCATTGGAGGCGGCCCAGGAGGCGGGACTTTGTCTATCATTGGAGCCAGTCCAGGAGGTGGGACTTTGTCTATCATTGGAGCCGGTCCAGGAGGTGGGACTTTGTCTATCATTGGAGCCGGTCCAGAAGGTGGGACTTTGTCTATCATTGGAGCCGGTCCAGGAGGCGGGACTTTGTCTATCATTGGAGCCGGTCCAGAAGGCGGGACTTTGTCTATCATTGGAGCCGGTCCAGGAGGTGGGACTTGGTCTATCATTGGAGCCGGTCCAGGAGGCAGGACTTTGTCTATCATTGGAGTCGGTCCAGGAGGCGGGACTTTGTCTATCATTGGAGTCGGTCCAGGAGGCGGGACTTTGTCTATCATTGGAGGCGGCCCAGGAGGCGGGACTTTGTCTATCATTGGAGCCAGTCCAGGAGGTGGGACTTTGTCTATCATTGGAGCCGGTCCAGAAGGCGGGACTTTGTCTATCATTGGAGCCAGTCCAGGAGGTGGGACTTTGTCTATCATTGGAGCCGGTCCAGAAGGCGGGACTTTGTCTATCATTGGAGCCGGTACAGGAGGCGGGACATTGAGATCCAAGCTGTGTCTCAGAAGGAGTTCCTTCTCTATGATCTGGCCGGCTCTCCTCTTCCTCTCCTCTCCCTTCCCCACAGTTTCCTGGCCAATAACTGGGAGGAGACTTGACTCTGGTAAACCCCGCCTACCAGGGGCACCCATCCCCCTCTGATGCAGCTCCACACTCGCCCTCAGCTTATATACAAGGAGGCGAGTGGAAATTTTTGAGGGCTGATCTATAGGACTACTTCTGATCTTTATCCCGGATGCTCTGAGGATGCTTCCTGTTTTGATGTTGGCTTTGTAGGTGATGGACACTAGTGGTCCTCCATTATCTCTAATTATGGGAGAAGAGGCGGAGCAGGATAGACAAAGCTCCTCCCCATAGTGGGTACATGGTTTGAGGCTCACCTTCCTGGCGGGTGATGAGTAGTTGACCATCGGGGGGGATTTTCTCCCATCTGAAGCGGGGAGCCGGGATCCCTTCCACCACCGAGCAGAATAGGTGGATACTGCCCCCTTCCTGGCCATGGCCATCGCTGGAACAGTCAGGGATGGAAGGAGGGACTGCGAGAGGGAGAAGTCATGTGACCATTAGAGGAGGATGCTCTATGAAATGAGGACCACATCTAGACAATACACACAATGCAGCTCCACTAGAGCGGGCCATTCTCTGACTTACCAAGCACAGTAAGCCCAACCAGTCCAATGTTGGGTGTTGCCCCATCTGGTGGGTTGATGACGGTGCACTGGTAGGTGCCGGTGTCCGATACCCGCGTGTGGTTGATGAAGATACTGGCATCCTGGGTGGGCCGGAAGGCAAATTTCACTCTGCCCAAATATTCCGTCAGACTTTCCACAATCTGACCCTGTTCATACGCAATGACCTGCCGGAGAGAACACACAGGAGCTTACAATCCTATCCCATAATCCTCTGAGCTTCTGACTGCAGGAGAATGGTCAATAGATCCATCATGGTGGCATCTCTGCTTCCATGTCATCCAATCAGAGAATGCCTTGCATTCATTGAGACAAATGTGAGGAATTCTGTGAATGGTGGCCGTGTCAAAAGAACGACCCTTGTGCTTAACATGCAACAGGGCAGCCGCTCATCATGGAACCTGGAGAACAGCGAGGATCCGTGTAGTAGCGATGACTACCATGATCCTCTGGTTCCAGGGATCCCTCAGGTATGGAACATACAGACTTCTATTGGTCCAAGGTGGATCCCTCAGGTATGAAATATATAGACTTATATTGGTCCAAGGTGGATCCCTCAGGTATGGAACATACAGACTTCTATTGGTCCAAGGTGGATCCCTCAGGTATGGAACATACAGACTTCTATTGGTCCAAGGTGGATCCCTCAGGTATGGAATATACAGACTTCTATTGGTCCAAGGTGGATCCCTCAGGTATGGAATATACAGACTTCTATTGGTCCAAGGTGGATCCCTCAGGAATGGAATATACAGACTTCTATTGGTCCAAGGTGGATCCCTCATGTATGGAATATACAGACTTCTATTGGTCCAAGGTGGATCCCTCAGGTATGGAATATACAGACTTCTATTGGAACAAGGTGGATCCCTCAGGTATGGAACATACAGACTTCTATTGGTCCAAGGTGGATCCCTCATGTATGGAACATACAGACTTCTATTGGTCCAAGGTGGATCCCTCAAGTATGGAACATACAGACTTCTATTGGTCCAAGGTGGATCCCTCAGGTATGGAATATACAGACTTCTATCAGTATTGTCACGGAACGTCCCACACTCCGCTTGAGTGCTTCCGTCATATACCACTTCCTCCCAGTCTGTATACAGATATCCCAACCTCTCTGAGCACAAAACAAGGCGACACTTGCTTGTTGCTACCAAGAACTCACTTTATTTAGAATCAAAATTACAAGACTTTATATGCCGTTGGAACCGCCTCTAACAATACAACTGTAACTTAATTAACATGAGCTAATTATCTAATCCTTTATATAGCCTAGGTGACTGAGACATGACCTTTCGCCCAGACTTGTGGTCACTGAGCTTCACACAGTTATATCAACACAATAGCAGTCGTCCCGTCTCCTACATTGTATAGAGGACAATGTCATCAGTTCATTCAATTAACATAAACACAGGTAGTTGGAATTGATGACACCAGCATCTCCTCACAGGATGTGTCCCAACAGAATGAATCAGTCTTATCAGCAGGGGGCTGCTGGAGGAATCCCCCCTCCCTCTTCAGGGACACAAATCTACAGTAAGGAGTCCCCATACAATATATACCTATATACACGACTGAGTCCGATTAGTACAGTTCAGCCTGGATTTCTCATTCACCACACAAAGAGTATTGCTCCATTGAAAATCCAGGGCCCATAATCAAAAGGCAACAGGCTTGCATACAGTCCTCTCCAACAGCCTCTGTTCTGGCTAGGTCTGTCACAGGTATAAAGGTGGATCCCTCAGGTATGGAATATACAGACCTCTATTGGTCCAAGGTGGATCCCTCAGGTATGGAATATACAGACTTCTATCGGTCCAAGGTGGATCCCTCAGGTATGGCATATACAGACTTCTATTGGTCCAAGGTGGATCCCTCAGGTATGGAACATACAGACTTCTATTGGTCCAAGGTGGATCCCTCAGGTATGGAATATACAGACTTCTATTTGTCCAAGGTTGATCCCTCAGGTATGGAATATACAGACTTCTATTGGTCCAAGGTGGATCCCTCAGGTATGGAATATACATACTTCTATTGGTCCAAGGTGGATCCCTCAGGTATGGAATATACAGACCTCTATTGGTCCAAGGTGGATCCCTCAGGTATGGAATATACAGACTTCTATTGGTCCAAGGTGGATCCCTCAGATATGGAATATACAGACTTCTATCAGTCCAAGGTGGATCCCTCATGGTGGATCCCTCATGTTCCATACCTGAGGGATACAGACTTCTATTGGTGGATCCCTCAGGTATGGATCCCTCATGGTGGATCCCTCATGTTCCATACCTGAGGGATACAGACTTCTATTGGTCCAAGGTGGATCCCTCAGGTATGGAATATACAGACTTCTATTGGTCCAAGGTGGATCCCTCAGGTATGGAATATATAGACTTCTATCGGTCCAAGGTGGATCCCTCAGGTATGAAATATATAGACTTATATTGGTCCAAGGTGGATCCCTCAGGTATGGAACATACAGACTTCTATTGGTCCAAGGTGGATCCCTCAGGTATGGAACATACAGACTTCTATTGGTCCAAGGTGGATCCCTCAGGTATGGAATATACAGACTTCTATTGGTCCAAGGTGGATCCCTCAGGTATGAAATATATAGACTTATATTGGTCCAAGGTGGATCCCTCAGGTATGGAACATACAGACTTCTATTGGTCCAAGGTGGATCCCTCAGGTATGGAATATACAGACTTCTATTGGTCCAAGGTGGATCCCTCAGGTATGGAATATACAGACTTCTATTGGTCCAAGGTGGATCCCTCAGGTATGGAATATACAGACTTCTATTGGTCCAAGGTGGATCCCTCAGGTATGGAATATGTAGACTTTCAAGGTGGAATAACTCTGTAACTGGACAAAAAAGACTGTGCCTGCCAACCAGCTTTGCAAATTCAACAAGTGTTTTTTGATGGCTCTACAGAAGGCCAGAATCTTAAAAGATGGTTATGTGCGTGGTTTTAATAAGTGTGCAGTTGCATTGTGTGTGCGGTTGTATCATATTGCACGATAGGATTTTCAATACCAAATGTTCAATGGGAGCTCTTTGTCGGAAATTACGGCCGTGTGTAGGCTCCATCGGACATTTTCCATCGGAATTTCTGACAAACAAAATTTGAGATCTGGATCTCAAATTTTCTCAAATGCCAATCGTGTGTACACAATTCCGACGCACAGCTTAGAATCAGTCAGAAGAGACGCACCGGCTATTGAACTTCATTTTTCTCGGCTCGTCGTACGTGTTGTAGGTCACCTCGTTCTTGGCAATCGGAATTTCCGACAACATTTGTGTGACCGTGTGTATGCAAGACAAGTTTGAGCCAACAAACGTCAGAAAAAAACATGGATTTTGTTGTTGGAATGTCCGATCGTGTGTACAGGGCATAAGGCTGTACTGTGTGTGTGGTTGTATTGTGTGTGTGATTGTATTTTGTGTGCAGTTGTGCTGTGTGTGCGGGTGTATTGTGTGTGTGGGTGTATTGTGTGTGGTAGTGCTGTGTGTGCAGTTGTATTACGTGTATGATTGTGCTGTGTGTGCGGGTGTATTGTTTGCGCAGATGTAATGTTTGTGTGGTTGTATTAAGTGTCTATGTACTATGAGTGCGGATGTGCAATGTGTGCAGTTGTATACTGTGTGTGGTTGTATTATGTGTGTGGTTGTACTGTGTGTGCGGTTGTTTTATGTGTGCAGTTGTATTGTGTTTGCGGCTGTATTGTGTGTGCCATTGTATTATGTGTTTGGCTGTATTATCTGTACGGTTGAATTACATTTATGGTTGTATTATGTTTGCAGTTGTACTGTATGTGCGATTGTACTGTGTGTACGGTTGTACTGTGTGTGCCATTGTACTGTGTGTGGGGGTTGTATTGTGTGTACGGTTGTACTGTGTGTGCCATTGTACTGTGTGTGGGGGTTGTATTGTGTGTACGGTTGCATTGTGTGTGCGATTGTGCTGTGTGTGCGGTCGTGCAGTGTGTGTGGTTGTATGGTGGGTGCGGTTTTATTGTGTGCAGTTGTACTGTGTTCAGCTGTACTGTGTGTAAAGCTGAATTATGTATGCACTTGTATTATGTGTGCGGTTGTACTGTGTGTGCAGGTGTATAGTGTGTGCGGTTGTATCGTGTGTATGGGTGTATTGTATGCGCGATTGTACTCTGTGTGCGGTTGTATTGTATGCACGGGTGTGTAGTGTGTGGGGGTTGTATTGTGTGTGCAGTTGTGCTGTGTGTGTGGTTGTACTGTGTGTGTGGTTGTACTGTGTGTGCGGTTGTATTGTGTGTGCGGTTGTGCTGTGTGTGCAGTTGTGCTGTGTGTGCGGTTGTAATGTGTGTGCGGTTGTGCTGTGTATGTGGTTGTACTGTGTGTGCAATCGTGCTGTGTGTGTGGTTGTATTGTGTGTGCGGTTGTATTGTGTGTGCGGTTGTATTGTGTGTGCAGTTGTGCTGTGTGTGTGGTTGTACTGTGTGTGCAATCGTGCTGTGTGTGTGGTTGTATTGTGTGTGCGGTTGTATTGTGTGTGCGGTTGTGCTGTGTGTGCAGTTGTGCTGTGTGTGCGGTTGTACTGTGTGTGCGGTTGTACTGTGTGTGCAATCGTGCTGTGTGTGTGGTTGTATTGTGTGTGCGGTTGTATTGTGTGTGCGGTTGTGCTGTGTGTGCAGTTGTGCTGTGTGTGCGGTTGTACTGTGTGTGCGGTTGTACTGTGTGTGCAATCGTGCTGTGTGTGCGGTTGTACTGTGTGCGGTTGTAATGTGTGTGCGGTTGTGCTGTGTATGTGGTTGTATTGTGTGTGTGGTTGTATTGTGTGTGCGGTTGTGCTGTGTATGTGGTTGTATTGTGTGTGTGGTTGTATTGTGTGTGCGGTTGTACTGTATATACGGTTGTATTATCTGTGTGGTTGTATTGTGTGTTGTGACAGACCTAGCCGGGACAGAGGCTTTTGGAGGGGACTGAATGCCAGCCTCTTGCTGACCAATTATGGGCCCTGGCATTTGGGGGAACGGTGCTCTTTGTGAGGTGTATGCCTGGGGACCCTGAAAGTAATGTTACTTTGGATTCAAGTCCATGTTCCCCCAAAACACAAAACTTTGGGAACCCCATATGTGCCATATTATAAATAGTGACTGCTTCACAATGTTGTGTATATATTGTGTGTTGTCTCATGCTGTTGTGTACTATTTGCTGTGCTAGTTTGGGGTGGGGCTGTATTCTAATGTTCTATTGTGTTTGTCTGCCTTGGATCACAGGATGTGTATTTCTATGGAGGGAGGGGGGATTCCTCCAACAGCCTCCCTGCTGATAAGACTGTGTACTGATGAGACCTTTGAACACACCTGACTTGTGTGTCTATTGTCATTGGACAGTTTAACCCGCCCTTTTTTCCAAGGGGAAAGAGTCTCTGAGTTATTTTATCTGTTGTGTCCATGTGTGATAATAAATGTGTTGATTCCTGTTTGAACCTCAAGACAGAGCCTTGTCTCGTACTTGGGGGGGAGAATTATTCGTATGGGGTTCTTATTCGGCTGATCGGAGTGTCCAGTAGCTGCCTTTGTGTTTGGGTATGGAATGTCCTAAACGACTTTAACCCCTTTCATACTTGGGGTGTCGTTACAACTTGTGGCAGCAGCGGGATCCTTCCCACAGCCCAGAAGGACAGCTACAAGAGGACACAGGACAATGGACGCACGGTATGAAAGGCTAAAGCTCTCTTCCCTCAAGGACTTACTGGAGAACCGGGGCCGACCCGCCAACAACCGTAAGAAGAGGGACATTATTGCAGAACTAGTTGAAATGGATAGAGCCGAAAGACCCCACATAACCGAAAGGCTCAGAATAACAGACAGGACACCCGAAGAGGCATGGTTAGATCGGGCTGTTAAAATAAGACTGGCACATTATGGTCCTAATCCTACAGCGGAGATCATAGATCTAGTTATAGTGGCTGTGGATGCAGATTGGCCACAGCAAAGAGGTGCTGCAGCAGCAGAAGTCACAGCAGCACCAACTGAAAGGAGAGGAGAGGTCCAGATACCAGGAGAGGAGAGGTCCAGATACCAGGAGAGGAGAGGTCCAGATACCAGGAGAGGAGAGGTCCAGATACCAGGAGAGGAGAGGTACAGGTACCAGGAGAGGAGAGGTCCAGATACCAGGAGAGGAGAGGTCCAGATACCAGGAGAGGAGAGGTCCAGATACCAGGAGAGGAGAGGTACAGGTACCAGGAGAGGAGAGGTCCAGATACCAGGAGAGGAGAGGTCCAGATACCAGGAGAGGAGAGGTCCAGATACCAGGAGAGGAGAGGTACAGGTACCAGGAGAGGAGAGGTACAGGTACCAGGAGAGGAGAGGTCCAGATACCAGGAGAGGAGAGGTACAGATACCAGGAGAGGAGAGGTACAGATACCAGGAGAGGAGAGGTACAGATACCAGCCACCATGGAGGAGGAATTCAGAATGAGGTTGCGAGAGATGCAGATACAGCATAGAGGACCGGTATCAGAGCAGGTCCTGCTGGGATGGTTTGATTCTATCCGATGCGAACTTTGGAAGTAAGCGCTAGCCCCTGAGCAGCGACACCAGGGAAAAGTTCTCCCCTCCATCCATGTAAGGTACTGGTCGCAGTATGAAGTGCGAATGCTGTTATTGGGGGAACAGCCGAACCAGGAGTGGACAGCTGAGTTAAGCAGATCCGGGCAGAGATGCAGTTGGACGAGAGCTACAGAGCCCTCCAGTGGTATGTAGCCCAAGAGTGCCCGTGGTCAGCGGATGACAGCCCTACGGAAGGCTTTGACTATGATGGCCTGGGATTGTTGTATTGGAGCTGTCCAGGGACCCTGACTTTGGGAGTGATCGGGAGAGGGGTTTGGAGGAAATAATGGAGCACAGAGAGCGAAGACTGAATGTCTCGGAAGTGCACTGGGCACAGGAAGATTTGGAGTTTCTGGCCGTTCAGGAATGGGAGCTGGAGAATGCCTACAGACGGCTGCTAGACTCTGCTCAGCAGCAGGGTGGTGCTCCCTTTGCCTGGGACTATCAGGAAATACCAGCTGACAACTCTGAAATCCTGGCTGAAGAATCGGCAGTGTAAAATCTGGAGATTGCCATCCCCAAAGCTGAAGTGCTGACAACAGGGCAGAGTTCTGCTAACCTCTGCCCAGCACTGATAGCATCTTCTGGATTCCATGGACAGGAGATGGTGAACTTCTATCCCCAGACATCAGTTATAGAGACAGGCAATTTGATAGACTTTTCTGCTGAGGAAGAACAACCTGATGAGCCTCCAGCAGAAGAGCTGGTATTAGGGACAAACTTCACTGTGCTCTGCCCAGCACCAACAGCAGTATCTGTGGAGTTACCAGAGACTTCCCCAGCTGAAGCGATGGCCACCGGACAGAGGGTCCAAGACCTCTGCCCCATACCTGTGCCAGTTATGGAGGCCCAGGGTGAGGAGCTGGTGGTCACTCTGGAGCAGCAGATCAGGATCCAAGGAGAGAATGCAGTCTGCACCTCACAACTGCAGCTTGAGCTGATATCAGTGGATGGGACTTCAGTCTCCACCTGTATACCCCAGGGATGCTGGGCGGTCGGCCCAGATCCCCAAAGGCATGACAGAGTGAGCCCAGTCACCCTGTCTTCTCTCCAGCGGCTGAAAAGACTCCAGAGAGAAGGGCCAGTCCAGGCCTCTCCCCAGCGGCGGGTGTGTTCTCTGAGAGAGGCAGAGGTTGGCTGGGTAAGTAATGCTCTATTTGGGATGATTTATTTGGGGTACTGTGTGGATACCGGCATTGAGGGACTGGAACTATGGACTAACTTCGGAGTAAACCCATCTGGGGTCTCCTCCTGTGTTAGTCTCCTGCCGAAAGGGGAGAAATGTGACAGACCTAGCCAGGAGAGAGGCTTTTGGAGGGGACCGAATGCCAGCCTCTTGCCGACTGATTATGGGCCCTGGCATTTGGGGGAACGGTGCTCGTTGTGAGGTGTATGCCTGGGGACCCTTGAGGTAATGTTACTTTGGATTCATGTCCATGTCCCCCCAAAACACAAAACTCTGGGAACCCTGTATGTGCCATATTATAGATAGTGACTCCTTCACAATGTTGTGTATATATTGTGTGTTGTCTCATGCTGTTGTGTACTATTTGCTCTGATGTTTGGGGTGGGGCTGTATTCCAATGTTCTATTGTGTCTGATATTCTGAGATGTGTATCTCTATGGAGGGAGGGGGGATTCCTCCAGCAGCTCTCCCTGCTGATAAGACTGTACACTGATGAGACGTTGGACACACCTGACCTGTGTATCCATTGTTATTGGACAGGTTAACCCGCCTTTTTTTTCCAAGGGGAAAGAGTCTCTGAGTTATTTTATCTGTTGTGTCCACGTGTGATAATAAATGTGTTGATTCCTGTTTGACCCTCAAGACAGAGCATCTTGTCTCATATTTGAGGGAGAATTATTTGTATGGGTTCCTTGTTCGGCTGATTGAATTGTTCGGTAGCTGCCTTTGTGTATGGAATGTCCTAAACGACTTTAACCCCTTTCCTACTCTGGGTGTCGTTACATGTGTGCTGCTGTACTGTGTGTGCGGGTGTACTCTGTCTGCGCTTGTATTGAGTATGCGGATGTACTGTGTGTGCTGCTGTATTGTTTGTGCGGTTGTACTGTGTTCAGCTGTACTGTGTGTAAAGCTGAATTATGTATGTGCTTGTATTATGTGTGCGGTTGTATTGTGTGTATGGGTGTATTGTATGTGTGGATGTATTGTATGCGCTTTTGTACTCTGTGTGTGGGTGTACAGTGTGTGCAATTGTATTGGTTGTGCAGGTGTATTGTTTGTGTGAGTGTACAGTGTGTGTGGTTGTATTGTATGTGCTGGTGTACAGTGTCTGCGGGTGTATTGTATGTGTGGGTGTACAGTGTGTTTGGTTGTATTGTATGTGTGGGTGTACAATGTGTGCGGTTGTATTGCATGTGCGGGTGTACAGTGTATGCGGTTGTATTGTATGTGCGGGTGTATTGTATGTGCGGGTGTACAGTGTGTGCGGGTGTATTGTATGTGCAGGTGAATTGTATGTGTGGGTGTACAGTGTGAGTGTGTTTGTATTGTATGTGCGGGTGTACAGTGTGTGCAGGTGTACTGTATGTGCGGGTGTACAGTGTGTGCGGGTGTACAGTGTGTGTGGGTGTACAGTGTGTTCGGGTGTACTGTATGTGCGGGTGTACAGTGTGTGTGGGTGTACAGTGTGTGTGGGTGTACAGTGTGTTGGGGTGTATTGTATGTGCGGGTGTACAGTGTGTGCAGGTGTACTGTATGTGCGGGTGTACAGTGTGTGCGGGTGTACAGTGTGTGTGGGTGTACAGTGTGTGTGGGTGTACAGTGTGTTCGGGTGTACTGTATGTGCGGGTGTACAGTGTGTGCGGGTGTACAGTGTGTTCGGGTGTATTGTATGTGCGGGTGTACAGTGTGTGCAGTTGTATTGTATGTGCGAGTGTATTGTATGTGCGGGTGTATTGTATGTGCGGGTGTACAGTGTGTGCGGTCGTATTGTATGTGCGGGTGTATTGTATGTGTGGGTGTACAGTGTGTGTGTGTTTGTATTGTATGTGCAGGTGTACAGTGTGTGCAGGTGTACTGTATGTGCGGGTGTACAGTGTGTGCGGGTGTACAGTGTGTTCGGGTGTACTGTATGTGCGGGTGTACAGTGTGTGCGGGTGTACAGTGTGTGTGTGTTTGTATTGTATGTGCGGGTGTACAGTGTGTGCAGGTGTACTGTATGTGCGGGTGTACAGTGTGTGCGGGTGTACAATGTGTGTGGGTGTACAGTGTGTTCGGGTGTACTGTATGTGCGGGTGTACAGTGTGTGCGGGTGTACAGTGTGTTCGGGTGTATTGTATGTGCGGGTGTACTGTATGTGCGGGTGTACAGTGTGTGCGGGTGTACAGTGTGTTCGGGTGTATTGTATGTGCGGGTGTACAGTGTGTGCAGGTGTACTGTATGTGCGGGTGTACAGTGTGTGTGGGTGTACAATGTGTGTGGGTGTACAGTGTGTTCGGGTGTACTGTATGTGCGGGTGTACAGTGTGTGCGGGTGTACAGTGTGTTCGGGTGTATTGTATGTGCGGGTGTACAGTGTGTGCAGTTGTATTGTATGTGCGAGTGTATTGTATGTGCGGGTGTATTGTATGTGTGGGTGTACAGTGTGTGTGTGTTTGTATTGTATGTGCAGGTGTACAGTGTGTGCAGGTGTACTGTATGTGCGGGTGTACAGTGTGTGCGGGTGTACAGTGTGTGTGGGTGTACAGTGTGTTCGGGTGTACTGTATGTGCGGGTGTACAGTGTGTGCGGGTGTACAGTGTGTGTGGGTGTACAGTGTGTTCGGGTGTACTGTATGTGCGGGTGTACAGTGTGTGCAGGTGTACAGTGTGTGTGGGTGTACAGTGTGTGCAGGTGTACTGTATGTGCGGGTGTACAGTGTGTGCGGGTGTACAGTGTGTGTGGGTGTACAGTGTGTTCGGGTGTACAGTGTGTGTGGGTGTACAGTGTGTTCGGGTGTACTGTATGTGCGGGTGTACAGTGTGTGCGGGTGTACAGTGTGTGCAGTTGTATTGTATGTGCGGGTGTATTGTATGTGCGGGTGTATTGTATGTGCGGGTGTACAGTGTGTTCGGGTGTACTGTATGTGCGGGTGTACAGTGTGTGCGGGTGTACAGTGTGTGTGGGTGTACAGTGTGTTCGGGTGTATTGTATGTGCGGGTGTACAGTGTGTGCAGGTGTACTGTATGTGCGGGTGTACAGTGTGTGCGGGTGTACAGTGTGTGCGGGTGTACAGTGTGTGTGGGTGTACAGTGTGTTCGGGTGTACTGTATGTGCGGGTGTACAGTGTGTGCGGGTGTACAGTGTGTGCGGGTGTACAGTGTGTTCGGGTGTATTGTATGTGCGGGTGTACAGTGTGTGCAGTTGTATTGTATGTGCGAGTGTATTGTATGTGCGGGTGTATTGTATGTGCGGGTGTACAGTGTGTGCGGTCGTATTGTATGTGCGGGTGTATTGTATGTGTGGGTGTACAGTGTGTGTGTGTTTGTATTGTATGTGCAGGTGTACAGTGTGTGCAGGTGTACTGTATGTGCGGGTGTACAGTGTGTGCGGGTGTACAGTGTGTTCGGGTGTACTGTATGTGCGGGTGTACAGTGTGTGCGGGTGTACAGTGTGTGTGTGTTTGTATTGTATGTGCGGGTGTACAGTGTGTGCAGGTGTACTGTATGTGCGGGTGTACAGTGTGTGCGGGTGTACAATGTGTGTGGGTGTACAGTGTGTTCGGGTGTACTGTATGTGCGGGTGTACAGTGTGTGCGGGTGTACAGTGTGTTCGGGTGTATTGTATGTGTGGGTGTACAGTGTGTGCAGGTGTACTGTATGTGCGGGTGTACAGTGTGTGCGGGTGTACAGTGTGTGTGGGTGTACAGTGTGTTCGGGTGTACAGTGTGTGCGGGTGTACAGTGTGTGTGGGTGTAGTGTGTTCGGGTGTACTGTATGTGCGGGTGTACAGTGTGTGCGGGTGTACAGTGTGTGCGGGTGTACAGTGTGTGCGGGTGTATTGTATGTGCGGGTGTACAGTGTGTGCAGTTGTATTGTATGTGCGAGTGTATTGTATGTGCGGGTGTATTGTATGTGTGGGTGTACAGTGTGTGTGTGTTTGTATTGTATGTGCAGGTGTACAGTGTGTGCAGGTGTACTGTATGTGCGGGTGTACAGTGTGTGCGGGTGTACAGTGTGTGTGGGTGTACAGTGTGTTCGGGTGTACTGTATGTGCGGGTGTACAGTGTGTGCGGGTGTACAGTGTGTGTGGGTGTACAGTGTGTTCGGGTGTACTGTATGTGCGGGTGTACAGTGTGTGCAGGTGTACAGTGTGTGTGGGTGTACAGTGTGTGCAGGTGTACTGTATGTGCGGGTGTACAGTGTGTGCGGGTGTACAGTGTGTGTGGGTGTACAGTGTGTTCGGGTGTACAGTGTGTGTGGGTGTACAGTGTGTTCGGGTGTACTGTATGTGCGGGTGTACAGTGTGTGCAGTTGTATTGTATGTGCGGGTGTATTGTATGTGCGGGTGTATTGTATGTGCGGGTGTACAGTGTGTTCGGGTGTACTGTATGTGCGGGTGTACAGTGTGTGCGGGTGTACAGTGTGTGCGGGTGTACAGTGTGTGTGGGTGTACAGTGTGTTCGGGTGTACTGTATGTGCGGGTGTACAGTGTGTGCGGGTGTACAGTGTGTGTGGGTGTACAGTGTGTTCGGGTGTACAGTGTGTGTGGGTGTACAGTGTGTTCGGGTGTACTGTATGTGCGGGTGTACAGTGTGTGCGGGTGTACAGTGTGTGCAGTTGTATTGTATGTGCGGGTGTATTGTATGTGCGGGTGTATTGTATGTGCGGGTGTACAGTGTGTTCGGGTGTACTGTATGTGCGGGTGTACAGTGTGTGCGGGTGTACAGTGTGTGTGGGTGTACAGTGTGTTCGGGTGTATTGTATGTGCGGGTGTACAGTGTGTGCAGGTGTACTGTATGTGCGGGTGTACAGTGTGTGCGGGTGTACAGTGTGTGCGGGTGTACAGTGTGTGTGGGTGTACAGTGTGTTCGGGTGTACTGTATGTGCGGGTGTACAGTGTGTGCGGGTGTACAGTGTGTGCGGGTGTACAGTGTGTTCGGGTGTATTGTATGTGCGGGTGTACAGTGTGTGCAGTTGTATTGTATGTGCGAGTGTATTGTATGTGCGGGTGTATTGTATGTGCGGGTGTACAGTGTGTGCGGTCGTATTGTATGTGCGGGTGTATTGTATGTGTGGGTGTACAGTGTGTGTGTGTTTGTATTGTATGTGCAGGTGTACAGTGTGTGCAGGTGTACTGTATGTGCGGGTGTACAGTGTGTGCGGGTGTACAGTGTGTTCGGGTGTACTGTATGTGCGGGTGTACAGTGTGTGCGGGTGTACAGTGTGTGTGTGTTTGTATTGTATGTGCGGGTGTACAGTGTGTGCAGGTGTACTGTATGTGCGGGTGTACAGTGTGTGCGGGTGTACAATGTGTGTGGGTGTACAGTGTGTTCGGGTGTACTGTATGTGCGGGTGTACAGTGTGTGCGGGTGTACAGTGTGTTCGGGTGTATTGTATGTGTGGGTGTACAGTGTGTGCAGGTGTACTGTATGTGCGGGTGTACAGTGTGTGCGGGTGTACAGTGTGTGTGGGTGTACAGTGTGTTCGGGTGTACAGTGTGTGCGGGTGTACAGTGTGTGTGGGTGTAGTGTGTTCGGGTGTACTGTATGTGCGGGTGTACAGTGTGTGCGGGTGTACAGTGTGTGCGGGTGTACAGTGTGTGCGGGTGTATTGTATGTGCGGGTGTACAGTGTGTGCAGTTGTATTGTATGTGCGAGTGTATTGTATGTGCGGGTGTATTGTATGTGTGGGTGTACAGTGTGTGTGTGTTTGTATTGTATGTGCAGGTGTACAGTGTGTGCAGGTGTACTGTATGTGCGGGTGTACAGTGTGTGCGGGTGTACAGTGTGTGTGGGTGTACAGTGTGTTCGGGTGTACTGTATGTGCGGGTGTACAGTGTGTGCGGGTGTACAGTGTGTGTGGGTGTACAGTGTGTTCGGGTGTACTGTATGTGCGGGTGTACAGTGTGTGCAGGTGTACAGTGTGTGTGGGTGTACAGTGTGTGCAGGTGTACTGTATGTGCGGGTGTACAGTGTGTGCGGGTGTACAGTGTGTGTGGGTGTACAGTGTGTTCGGGTGTACAGTGTGTGTGGGTGTACAGTGTGTTCGGGTGTACTGTATGTGCGGGTGTACAGTGTGTGCGGGTGTACAGTGTGTGCAGTTGTATTGTATGTGCGGGTGTATTGTATGTGCGGGTGTATTGTATGTGCGGGTGTACAGTGTGTTCGGGTGTACTGTATGTGCGGGTGTACAGTGTGTGCGGGTGTACAGTGTGTGTGGGTGTACAGTGTGTTCGGGTGTATTGTATGTGCGGGTGTACAGTGTGTGCAGGTGTACTGTATGTGCGGGTGTACAGTGTGTGCGGGTGTACAGTGTGTGCGGGTGTACAGTGTGTGTGGGTGTACAGTGTGTTCGGGTGTACTGTATGTGCGGGTGTACAGTGTGTGCGGGTGTACAGTGTGTGCGGGTGTACAGTGTGTTCGGGTGTATTGTATGTGCGGGTGTACAGTGTGTGCAGTTGTATTGTATGTGCGAGTGTATTGTATGTGCGGGTGTATTGTATGTGCGGGTGTACAGTGTGTGCGGTCGTATTGTATGTGCGGGTGTATTGTATGTGTGGGTGTACAGTGTGTGTGTGTTTGTATTGTATGTGCAGGTGTACAGTGTGTGCAGGTGTACTGTATGTGCGGGTGTACAGTGTGTGCAGGTGTACTGTATGTGCGGGTGTACAGTGTGTGCGGGTGTACAGTGTGTTCGGGTGTACTGTATGTGCGGGTGTACAGTGTGTGCGGGTGTACAGTGTGTGTGTGTTTGTATTGTATGTGCGGGTGTACAGTGTGTGCAGGTGTACTGTATGTGCGGGTGTACAGTGTGTGCGGGTGTACAATGTGTGTGGGTGTACAGTGTGTTCGGGTGTACTGTATGTGCGGGTGTACAGTGTGTGCGGGTGTACAGTGTGTTCGGGTGTATTGTATGTGTGGGTGTACAGTGTGTGCAGGTGTACTGTATGTGCGGGTGTACAGTGTGTGCGGGTGTACAGTGTGTGTGGGTGTACAGTGTGTTCGGGTGTACAGTGTGTGCGGGTGTACAGTGTGTGTGGGTGTAGTGTGTTCGGGTGTACTGTATGTGCGGGTGTACAGTGTGTGCGGGTGTACAGTGTGTGCGGGTGTACAGTGTGTGCGGGTGTATTGTATGTGCGGGTGTACAGTGTGTGCAGTTGTATTGTATGTGCGAGTGTATTGTATGTGCGGGTGTATTGTATGTGTGGGTGTACAGTGTGTGTGTGTTTGTATTGTATGTGCAGGTGTACAGTGTGTGCAGGTGTACTGTATGTGCGGGTGTACAGTGTGTGCGGGTGTACAGTGTGTGTGGGTGTACAGTGTGTTCGGGTGTACTGTATGTGCGGGTGTACAGTGTGTGCGGGTGTACAGTGTGTTCGGGTGTATTGTATGTGCGGGTGTACAGTGTGTGCAGTTGTATTGTATGTGCGGGTGTACAGTGTGTGCAGGTGTACTGTATGTGCGGGTGTACAGTGTGTGCGGGTGTACAGTGTGTTCGGGTGTACAGTGTGTGTGGGTGTACAGTGTGTTCGGGTGTACTGTATGTGCGGGTGTACAGTGTGTGCGGGTGTACAGTGTGTTCGGGTGTATTGTATGTGCGGGTGTACAGTGTGTGCAGTTGTATTGTATGTGCGGGTGTATTGTATGTGCGGGTGTATTGTATGTGCGGGTGTACAGTGTGTTCGGGTGTACTGTATGTGCGGGTGTACAGTGTGTGCGGGTGTACAGTGTGTGTGGGTGTACAGTGTGTTCGGGTGTATTGTATGTGCGGGTGTACAGTGTGTGCAGGTGTACTGTATGTGCGGGTGTACAGTGTGTGCGGGTGTACAGTGTGTGTGGGTGTACAGTGTGTGCAGGTGTACTGTATGTGCGGGTGTACAGTGTGTGCGGGTGTACAGTGTGTTCAGGTGTACAGTGTGTGTGGGTGTACAGTGTGTGCAGGTGTACTGTATGTGCGGGTGTACAGTGTGTGCGGGTGTACAGTGTGTTCGGGTGTACAGTGTGTGTGGGTGTACAGTGTGTTCGGGTGTACTGTATGTGCGGGTGTACAGTGTGTGCGGGTGTACAGTGTGTTCGGGTGTATTGTATGTGCGGGTGTACAGTGTGTGCAGTTGTATTGTATGTGCGGGTGTACAGTGTGTGCAGGTGTACTGTATGTGCGGGTGTACAGTGTGTGCGGGTGTACAGTGTGTTCGGGTGTACAGTGTGTGTGGGTGTACAGTGTGTTCGGGTGTACTGTATGTGCGGGTGTACAGTGTGTGCGGGTGTACAGTGTGTTCGGGTGTATTGTATGTGCGGGTGTACAGTGTGTGCAGTTGTATTGTATGTGCGGGTGTATTGTATGTGCGGGTGTATTGTATGTGCGGGTGTACAGTGTGTTCGGGTGTACAGTGTGTGTGGGTGTACAGTGTGTTCGGGTGTACTGTATGTGCGGGTGTACAGTGTGTGCGGGTGTACAGTGTGTGCGGGTGTACAGTGTGTGCGGGTGTACAGTGTGTGTGGGTGTACAGTGTGTTCGGGTGTACTGTATGTGCGGGTGTACAGTGTGTGCGGGTGTACAGTGTGTGCGGGTGTACAGTGTGTTCGGGTGTATTGTATGTGCGGGTGTACAGTGTGTGCAGTTGTATTGTATGTGCGGGTGTATTGTATGTGCGGGTGTACAGTGTGTGCGGTCGTATTGTATGTGCGGGTGTATTGTATGTGTGGGTGTACAGTGTGTGTGTGTTTGTATTGTATGTGCAGGTGTACAGTGTGTGCAGGTGTACTGTATGTGCGGGTGTACAGTGTGTGCGGGTGTACAGTGTGTTCGGGTGTACTGTATGTGCGGGTGTACAGTGTGTGCGGGTGTACAGTGTGTGTGTGTTTGTATTGTATGTGCGGGTGTACAGTGTGTGCAGGTGTACTGTATGTGCGGGTGTACAGTGTGTGCGGGTGTACAATGTGTGTGGGTGTACAGTGTGTTCGGGTGTACTGTATGTGCGGGTGTACAGTGTGTGCGGGTGTACAGTGTGTTCGGGTGTATTGTATGTGTGGGTGTACAGTGTGTGCAGGTGTACTGTATGTGCGGGTGTACAGTGTGTGCGGGTGTACAGTGTGTGTGGGTGTACAGTGTGTTCGGGTGTACAGTGTGTGCGGGTGTACAGTGTGTGTGGGTGTAGTGTGTTCGGGTGTACTGTATGTGCGGGTGTACAGTGTGTGCGGGTGTACAGTGTGTGCGGGTGTACAGTGTGTGCGGGTGTATTGTATGTGCGGGTGTACAGTGTGTTTGGGTGTATTGTATGTGCGGGTGTACAGTGTGTGCAGTTGTATTGTATGTGCGGGTGTATTGTATGTGCGGGTGTATTGTATGTGCGGGTGTACAGTGTGTGTGGGTGTACAGTGTGTGTGGGTGTACAGTGTGTTCGGGTGTACTGTATGTGCAGGTGTACAGTGTGTGCGGTCGTATTGTATGTGCGGGTGTATTGTATGTGTGGGTGTACAGTGTGTGTGTGGGTTTGTATTGTATGTGCAGGTGTACAGTGTGTGCAGGTGTACTGTATGTGCGGGTGTACAGTGTGTGTGGGTGTACAGTGTGTGCAGGTGTACTGTATGTGCGGGTGTACAGTGTGTGCGGGTGTACAGTGTGTGTGGGTGTACAGTGTGTGCAGGTGTACAGTGTGTGTGGGTGTACAGTGTGTGCAGGTGTACTGTATGTGCGGGTGTACAGTGTGTGCGGGTGTACAGTGTGTGTGGGTGTACAGTGTGTGCAGGTGTACTGTATGTGCGGGTGTACAGTGTGTGCAGGTGTACTGTATGTGCGGGTGTACAGTGTGTGCGGGTGTACAGTGTGTGTGGGTGTACAGTGTGTGCAGGTGTACAGTGTGTGTGGGTGTACAGTGTGTGCAGGTGTACTGTATGTGCGGGTGTACAGTGTGTGCGGGTGTACAGTGTGTGTGGGTGTACAGTGTGTGCAGGTGTACTGTATGTGCGGATGTACAGTGTGTGCGGGTGTATTGTATGTGCAAATGTATCAGTAGTACCGGTATTCTCAGGTCTCTGCTGGTCTGTTTGGGGTTAATGTCGTGTTTCTGGTGACATAACGGAAATCTGACCTCTAATGAATGGAAGAACAAATCTGTGATAGAGGTAAGTCCTCCACATGGGGGGTTCTCAGCGGGACCCCGGGTATGACTCACCTGCAGCGGGTGTTTCGGCTCCACCAGAGGGGTTACCGTCCAGATGATGTTGAGGCGGTTGAGCGCGGCTGTAGTTCGGAAGGAACAGGGGAGGAGAGCTGTCCCACCTTTGGTCACATGGACACTCGGCGTGTTTACCGTCACCTTCACTGCGCCGACCACTGCCAGAAATCCTGAGAAGAGTCAGATACCCAATAAAACATTATCATAGATAACTGGGAGGTCTGTACTGGGAAAAATCTGTATAGGGGTAGCTGAATATAGGGGTAGATCTGTATAGGGGTACTTTGGTAGCTCTGTGTGAGGGTAGATCTGGGTAGTTAAGTATAGGGGTATCTCTATATGGGGGTAGTTCGGTAGCAAGGTAGTTGGGTAGCTCTGTATGGGGGTCATTAGGTAGATCGTTTCAGTAGTGGGGTAGCTCTATATGGGGGTAGTTCTGTAGGGGGGTAGTTAGTAGCTCTATATGGGGGGTAGTTGAGTAGCTCTATATGGGGGTAGACTATATGGGGGTAGTTTGGTAGCAGGGTAGTTAGTAGCTCTATATGGGGGTAGTTAAGTAGCTCTATATGGGGGTAACCAAGTAGTTGTGTAGTTCTTCAGCGGGGTAGTTGTAGTTAAGCAGCAGGGTAGTTGGGTAGATCAATATGAGGGTAGTTGGGTAGATCAGTATGGGGGTAGTTGGGTAGATAAGTATGTTGTAGATCAGTATGGGGGTAGTTGGGTAGATAAGTATGTTGTAGATCAGTATGGGGGTAGTTGAGTAGAGGGGTAGTTGGATAGATCAGTATGGGGGTAGTTGGGTAGATCAGTATGGGGGCAGTTGGGTAGAGGGGTAGTTGGGTAGATCAGTATGGGGGGTAGTTGGGTAGATCAGTATGGGGTAGAGGGGTAGTTGGGTAGATCAGTATAGGGTAGAGGGGTAGTTGGGTAGATCAGTATGGGGGTTAGCTGTGTAGATCAGTATGGGGGTAGTTGGGTAGATCAGTATAGGGTAAAGGGGTAGTTGGGTAGATCAGTATAGGGTAGTTGGGTAGAGGGGTAGTTGGGTAGATCAGTATGGGGTTATTTGGGTAGATCAGTATGGGGGTAGTTGGGTAGATCAGTAGTGGGGTAGATCAGTATGGGGGTAGTTGGGTAGAGGGGTAGTTGGGTAGATCAGTATGGGGGGGGTAGTTGGGTAGATCAGTATAGGGTAGAGGGGTAGTTGTGCAGATCAATAGTGGGGTAGATCAGTAGTGGGGTAGTTGGGTAGATCAGTAGTGGGGTAGATCAGTAGTGGGGTAGATCAGTAGTTGGGTAGATCAGTAGTTGGGTAGATCAGTAGTGGGGTAGTTGGGTAGATCAGTAGTGGGGTAGATCAGTAGTGGGGTAGTGGGGTAGATCAGTAGTTGGGTAGATCAGTAGTGGGGTAGTTGGGTAGATCAGTAGTTGGGTAGATCAGTAGTGGGGTAGTTGGGTAGATCAGTAGTGGGGTAGATCAGTAGTGGGGTAGATCAGTAGTGTGGTAGATCAGTAGTAGGGTAGATCAGTAGTGGGGTAGATCAGTAATGGGGTAGTTGGGTAGATCAGTAGTTGGGTAGATCAGTAGTGGGGTAGTTGGGTAGATCAGTAGTGGGGTAGTTGGGTAGATCAGTAGTTGGGTAGATCAGTAGTGGGGTAGATCAGTAGTGGGGTAGATCAGTAGTGGGGTAGTTGGGTAGATTAGTAGAGGGGTAGTTGGGTAGATCAGTAGTTGGGTAGATCAGTAGTGGGGTAGTTGGGTAGATCAGTAGTGGGGTAGTTGGGTAGATCAGTAGTTGGGTAGATCAGTAGTTGGGTAGATCAGTAGTGGGGTAGATCAGTAGTGGGGTAGTTGGGTAGATTAGTAGTTGGGTAGATCAGTAGTGGGGTAGTTGGGTAGATCAGTAGTGGGGTAGATCAGTAGTGGGGTAGTTGGGTAGATCAGTAGTGGGGTAGATCAGTAGTGGGGTAGTTGGGTAGATCAGTAGTGGGGTAGTTGGGTAGATCAGTAGTTGGGTAGATCAGTAGTGGGGTAGTTGGGTAGATCAGTAGTGGGGTAGATCAGTAGTGGGGTAGATCAGTAGTGGGGTAGTTGGGTAGATCAGTAGTGGGGTAGATCAGTAGTGGGGTAGTTGGGTAGATCAGTAGTTGGGTAGATCAGTAGTTGGGTAGATCAGTAGTGGGGTAGTTGGGTAGATCAGTAGTGGGGTAGATCAGTAGTGGGGTAGTTGGGTAGATCAGTAGTGGGGTAGATCAGTAGTTGGGTAGATCAGTAGTGGGGTAGTTGGGTAGATCAGTAGTGGGGTAGATCAGTAGTGGGGTAGTTGGGTAGATCAGTAGTTGGGTAGATCAGTAGTGGGGTAGTTGGGTAGATCAGTAGTGGGGTAGATCAGTAGTGGGGTAGTTGGGTAGATCAGTAGTGGGGTAGATCAGTAGTTGGGTAGATCAGTAGTGGGGTAGTTGGGTAGATCAGTAGTGGGGTAGATCAGTAGTTGGGTAGATCAGTAGTGGGGTAGATCAGTAGTGGGGTAGTTGGGTAGATCAGTAGTGGGGTAGATCAGTAGTGGGGTAGATCAGTAGTGGGGTAGTTGGGTAGATCAGTAGTGGGGTAGATCAGTAGTGGGGTAGTTGGGTAGATCAGTAGTTGGGTAGATCAGTAGTTGGGTAGATCAGTAGTGGGGTAGTTGGGTAGATCAGTAGTGGGGTAGATCAGTAGTGGGGTAGTTGGGTAGATCAGTAGTGGGGTAGATCAGTAGTTGGGTAGATCAGTAGTAGGGTAGTTGGGTAGATCAGTAGTGGGGTAGATCAGTAGTTGGGTAGATCAGTAGTGGGGTAGATCAGTAGTGGGGTAGATCAGTAGTTGGGTAGATCAGTAGTGGGGTAGATCAGTAGTTGGGTAGATCAGTAGTGGGGTAGATCAGTAGTTGGGTAGATCAGTAGTTGGGTAGATCAGTAGTGGGGTAGTTGAGTAGATCAGTAGTGGGGTAGATCAGTAGTGGGGTAGTTGGGTAGATCAGTAGTGGGGTAGATCAGTAATTGGGTAGATCAGTAGTTGGGTAGATCAGTAGTTGGGTAGATCAGTAGTGGGGTAGATCAGTAGTTGGGTAGATCAGTAGTTGGGTAGATCAGTAGTGGGGTAGATCAGTAGTGGGGTAGTTGGGTAGATCAGTAGTGGGGTAGATCAGTAGTTGGGTAGATCAGTAGTTGGGTAGATCAGTAGTGGGGTAGATCAGTAGTTGGGTAGATCAGTAGTTGGGTAGATCAGTAGTGGGGTAGATCAGTAGTTGGGTAGATCAGTAGTTGGGTAGATCAGTAGTGGGGTAGATCAGTAGTTGGGTAGATCAGTAGTTGGGTAGATCAGTAGTGGGGTAGATCAGTAGTTGGGTAGATCAGTAGTTGGGTAGATCAGTAGTGGGGTAGATCAGTAGTTGGGTAGATCAGTAGTTGGGTAGATCAGTAGTGGGGTAGATCAGTAGTTGGGTAGATCAGTAGTTGGGTAGATCAGTAGTGGGGTAGATCAGTAGTTGGGTAGATCAGTAGTTGGGTAGATCAGTAGTGGGGTAGATCAGTAGTTGGGTAGATCAGTAGTTGGGTAGATCAGTAGTGGGGTAGATCAGTAGTGGGGTAGTTGGGTAGATCAGTAGTTGGGTAGATAAGTAGTTGGGTAGATCAGTAGTTGGGTAGATGAGTAGTGGGGTAGATCAGTAGTGGGGTAGTTGGGTAGATCAGTAGTTGGGTAGATAAGTAGTTGGGTAGATCAGTAGTTGGGTAGATGAGTAGTGGGGTAGATCAGTAGTTGGGTAGATCAGTAGTTGGGTAGATCAGTAGTGGGGTAGATCAGTAGTTGGGTAGATCAGTAGTGGGGTAGATCAGTAGTTGGGTAGATCAGTAGTTGGGTAGATCAGTAGTGGGGTAGATCAGTAGTTGGGTAGATCAGTAGTTGGGTAGATCAGTAGTGGGGTAGATCAGTAGTGGGGTAGTTGGGTAGATCAGTAGTTGGGTAGATAAGTAGTTGGGTAGATCAGTAGTTGGGTAGATGAGTAGTGGGGTAGATCAGTAGTGGGGTAGTTGGGTAGATCAGTAGTTGGGTAGATAAGTAGTTGGGTAGATCAGTAGTTGGGTAGATGAGTAGTGGGGTAGATCAGTAGTGGGGTAGTTGGGTAGATCAGTAGTTGGGTAGATCAGTAGTTGGGTAGATCAGTAGTGGGGTAGTTGGGTAGATCAGTAGTTGGGTAGATCAGTAGTTGGGTAGATCAGTAGTTGGGTAGATCAGTAGTGGGGTAGATCAGTAGTTGGGTAGATCAGTAGTTGGGTAGATCAGTAGTGGGGTAGATCAGTAGTTGGGTAGATCAGTAGTTGGGTAGATCAGTAGTGGGGTAGATCAGTAGTGGGGTAGTTGGGTAGATCAGTAGTTGGGTAGATAAGTAGTTGGGTAGATCAGTAGTTGGGTAGATGAGTAGTGGGGTAGATCAGTAGTGGGGTAGTTGGGTAGATCAGTAGTTGGGTAGATCAGTAGTTGGGTAGATAAGTAGTTGGGTAGATGAGTAGTGGGGTAGATCAGTAGTGGGGTAGTTGGGTAGATCAGTAGTTGGGTAGATCAGTAGTTGGGTAGATCAGTAATGGGGTAGTTGGGTAGCTGAGTCCAGGGGCAGATGTGGGGAAGGGTGATTGGACACAGCCATGGAAGAAGTGTTACCTGTCAGGGTGAGGATCCAGGGTAGAGGTAGGTGGAGGTGACTCTTCATGGTCAGGGTGTTGGTCCCCCGATGACTCCTCTGTTCGGGGGTCCCTCTGTCCCTTCTACTGGTGTCACTGTGTCCCACGTCTCCCCTCCCCCACTCTCTGCCCCCGCCTCCTCGTTATTTGCTGAATTTATTACGCTCCATTTCCCGGGTCATTATTTCCAATCTCTCCATTCACTCCTCCTCTATATACATCCCCAGCTGAGGAGGCCACCGGGCAACATGGATTGTACATGAGATCCGTACAATGAGATCCGTACAATGAGATCTGTACAATGAGATCCGTACAATAATGCCCCGTACACACAATGGGACATTCCGACAACAAAATCCATGTTTTATTTCCGAAGGATGTTGGCTCGAACTTGTCTTGCATACACAGGGTCACACAAATCTTGTTGAAGATTCCGATCATCAAGAACGCGGTGATGTACAAGACGTACGACGAGCCAAGAAAAATGAAGTTCAATAGCCAGTGCAGCTCTTCTGCTTGAGTCCGAGCATGCGTGGAACTTTGTGCGTTGGAATTGTGTGCACACAATCAGAATTTACGACAACAGATTTTGTTGTCGGAAAATTTGAGATCCAGATCTCAAATATTGTTTGTCGGAAATTTCGACGGAAAATGTCTGATGGAGCCTACACACGGTCGGAATTTCCGACAACAAGCTCCCATCGAACATTTCCTATCGGAAAATCTGACCATGTGTACAGGACATAAGGTCTGCACAATGTGATCCGTACAATGAGAAATACACAAGAATAGGGACAAGTATACACTGCACCCCACTTTACCTATAGAAGTGACTGTGGGGGGTCATTAATGGGGACAGGTATACATTGCACCCCACTTTACCTATAGAAGTGACTGTGGGGGGTCATTAAAGGGGACAGGTGTACACTGCACCCCGCTTTCCCCATAGAAGTGACTGTGGGGGTCATTAATGGGGACAGGTGTACACTGCACCCCGCTTTCTCCATTGAAGTGACTGTGGGGGGGTCATTAAAGGGGACAGGTGTACACTGCACCCCACTTTTCCTATAGAAGTGACTGCGGGGGGTCCTTAAAGGGGACAGGTTTACACTGAACCCCGCTTTCCTTATAGAAGTGACTTTGGGGGGTCCTTAAAGGGGACAGGTGTACATTGCACCCCGCTTTCCCTATAGAAATGACTGTGGGGGTCATTAAAGGGGACAGGTTTACACTGAACCCCGCTTTCCCTATAGAAATGACTGTGGGGGTCATTAATGGGGACAAGTGTACACTGCACCCCACTTTCCCTATAGAAGTGACTATGGTGGTCATTAAAGGAAACAGGTGTACATTGCACCCCGCTTTCTCTATAGAAGTGACTGTGGGGGGTCATTAAAGGGGACAGGTATACACTGAACCCCGCTTTCCCAATATTAGTGACTGTGGGGGGGATCATTAAAGGGGACAAGTGTACACTGCACCCCACTTTCCCTATAGAAGTGACTGTGGGGGTCATTAAAGGGGACAAGTGTACACTGCACCCCACTTTCCCTATAGAAGTGACTGCAGGGGGTCATTAAAGGGGACAAGTGTACACTGCACCCCACTTTCCCTATAGAAGTGACTGTGGGGGTCATTAATGGGGATGGGTGTACACTGCACCCCGCTTTCCCTATAGAAGTGACTGGGGGGGTCATTAATGGGGACGGGTGTGCACTGCACCCCACTTTCCCTATAGAAGTGACTGTGGGGGTCATTAATGGGGACGGGTGTACATTGCACCCCACTTTCTCCATAGAAATGACTGTGGGGGGGTCACTAAAGGGGACAGGTGTACACTGCAACCCACTTTTCCTATAGAAGTGACTGCGGGGGGTCCTTAAAGGGGACAGGTTTACACTGAACCCCGCTTTCCTTATAGAAGTGACTGTGGGGGGTCCTTAAAGGGGACAGGTGTACATTGCACCCCGCTTTCCCTATAGAAATGACTGTGGGGGTCATTAAAGGGGACAGGTTTACACTGAACCCCGCTTTCCCTATAGAAATGACTGTGGGGGTCATTAATGGGGACAAGTGTACACTGCACCCCACTTTCCCTATAGAAGTGACTATGGTGGTCATTAAAGGAAACAGGTGTACATTGCACCCCGCTTTCTCTATAGAAGTGACTGTGGGGGGTCATTAAAGGGGACAGGTATACACTGAACCCCGCTTTCCCAATATTAGTGACTGTGGGGGGGATCATTAAAGGGGACAAGTGTACACTGCACCCCACTTTCCCTATAGAAGTGACTGTGGGGGTCATTAAAGGGGACAAGTGTACACTGCACCCCACTTTCCCTATAGAAGTGACTGTGGGGGTCATTAATGGGGATGGGTGTACACTGCACCCCGCTTTCCCTATAGAAGTGACTGCAGGGGGTCATTAAAGGGGACAAGTGTACACTGCACCCCACTTTCCCTATAGAAGTGACTGTGGGGGTCATTAATGGGGATGGGTGTACACTGCACCCCGCTTTCCCTATAGAAGTGACTGGGGGGGTCATTAATGGGGACGGGTGTGCACTGCACCCCACTTTCCCTATAGAAGTGACTGTGGGGGTCATTAATGGGGACGGGTGTACATTGCACCCCACTTTCTCCATAGAAATGACTGTGGGGGGGTCACTAAAGGGGACAGGTGTACACTGCAACCCACTTTTCTTATAGAAGTTGACTGGGGGGGTCATTTAAGGGGAGAGGTGAACATTGCACCCCACTTTCCCTATAGAAGTGACTATGGTGGTCATTAAAGGAAACAGGTGTACACTGCACCCCGCTTTCTCCATAGAAGTGACTGTGGGGGTTCATTAAAGGGGACAGGTATACACTGAACCCGCTTTCCCTATATTAGTGACTGTGGGGGGGTCATTAAAGGGGACAAGTGTACACTGCACCCCACTTTCCCTAAAGAAGTGACTGTGGGGGGTCATTAAAGGGGACAGGTGTACACTGCACCCCGCTTTCCCCATAGAAGTGACTGTGGGGGGTATTTAAAGGGGACAGGTGTACACTGCACCCCGCTTTCCCCATAGAAGTGACTGTGGGGGGTATTTAAAGGGGACAGGTGTACACTGCACCCCGCTTTCCCCATAGAAGTGACTGTGGGGGGGTATTTAAAGGGGACAGGTGTACACTGCACCCCGCTTTCTCCATAGAAGTGACTGTGGGGGGGTCATTAATGGGGACAGGTGTACACTGCATCCCACTTTCCCTATATTAGTGACTGTGGGGGGGTCATTAAGGGGGACAAGTGTACACTGCACCCCGCTTTCCCTAAAGAAGAGACTGGGGGGGTCATTAAAGGGGACAAGTGTACATTGCACCCCGCTTTCAATATAGAAGTGACTGGGGGGTCATTAATGGGGACGGTGTATATTGCACCCCGCTTTCCCTATAGAAGTGATTATAGGAGGTCATTAATGGGGACGGGTGTTCAGTGCACCCCGCTTTCCCTATAGAAGTGACTGTGGGAGGTCATTAATGGGGACGGGTGTACAGTGCACCCCGCTTTCCCTATAGAAGTGACTATGGGAGGTCATTAATGGGGACGGGTGTACACTGCACCCTGCTTTCCCCATAGAAGTGACTGAGGGGGGTCATTAAAGGGGACAGGTGTACACTGCACCCCGCTTTCCCTAAAGAAGTGATTGTGGGGGGTCATTAAAGGGAACAGGTGTACATTGCACCCCGCTTTCTTCATAGAAGTGACTGGGGGGGTCATTAAAGGGGACAGGTATACACTGAACCCCGCTTTCCCTATATTAGTGACTGTAGGGGGGTCATAAAAGGGGACAAGTGTACACTGCAACCCGTTTACCCTAAAAAAGTGACTGGGGGGTAATTAAAGGGGACAGGTGTACATTGCACCCCACTTTCTCCATAGAAGTGACTGTGGGGGGTCCTTAATGTGGACAGGTGTACATTGCACCCCACTTTCTCCATAGAAGTCATTGTGGGGGGTCCTTATTGTGGATAGATGTACATTGCACCCACTTTCTCCAAAGAAGTGACTGTGGGGGGGTCATTAATGTGGACAGGTGTACATTGCACCCCGCTTTCTCCATAGAAGTCATTGTGGGGGGTCCTTATTGTGGACAGATGTACATTGCACCCACTTTCTCCAAAGAAGTGACTGTGGGGGGGTCATTAATGGGGACAGGTGTACATTGCACCCAGCTTTCCCCATAGAAGTGACTGTGGGGGGTCTTTAAAGGGGACAGGTATACACTGCACCCTGCTTTCCCCATAGAAGTGACTGTGGGGGGTCATTAATGGGGACAAGTGTACACTGCACCCCGCTTTCTTTATAGCAGTGACTGTGGGGCTCATAAAATGGGACAGGTGTACACTGCACCCCGCTTTCCTTATAGAAGTGACTGTGGGGGCTCATTAAAGGGGACAGGTGTACACTGCACCCCGCTTTAACCATAGAAGTGACTGTGGGGGCTCATTAATGCGGACAGGTGTACACTGATCCCCACTTTCTCTATTGAAGTGACTGGGGGGTCATTCATGTGGACAGGTGTACATTGCACCCGACTTTCTCCATAGAAGTGACTGTGGGGGGTCCTTAATGTGCACAGGTGTACATTGCACCCCACTTTCTCTAAAGAAGTGACTGTGGGGGGAGTCATTAATGTGGTCAGGTGTACATTGCACCCCACTTTCTCCATAGAAGTGACTGTGGGGGGGTCATTAAAGGGGACAGGTATACACTGCACCCCACTTTTCCTATAGAAGTTGACTGGGGGGTCATTTAAAAGGACAGGTGTACATTGCACCCCACTTTTCCTATAGAGGTGACTATGGGGGTCATTAAAGCGGCCAGGTGTACACTGCACCCCGCTTTCCCTATAGAAGTGACTGTGGGGGGTCATTAAAGGGGACAGGTGTACATTGCACCCCGATTTCTCCATAGAAATGACTGAGGGGGTCATTAAAGGGGACGGGTGTACACTGCACCCCGCCTTCCCTAAAGAAGTGACTGTGGGGGTCATTAAAGGGGATGGGTGTACTCTGCATCCCATTTTCCCTATAGAAGTAATTGTGGGGGATCATTAAAGGTGACAGGTATACACTACACCCCGCTTTCCCCATAGAAGTGACTGTGGGGGGTCATTAATGGGGTCAGGTGTACATTGCACCCCACTTTCTCCAAAGAAGTGACTGTGGGGGGGTCATTAATGAGGACAGGTGTACATTGCACCCCACTTTCTCTATAGAAGTGACTGTGGGGGGTCATTAATGGGGTCAGGTGTACATCGCACCCCACTTTCTCCATAGAAGTGAATGTGGGGGGTCTTTAAAGGGGACAAGTATACACTGCACCCTTCTTTCACTATAGAAGTGACTGTGGGGAGGGTCATTAATGGGGACAGGTGTACAGTGCACCACGCTTTCCCTATAGAAGTGGCTTTAGGGGGTCATTAAAGGGGTTAAGTGTACACTGCACCCCGCTTTCCCTAAAGAAGTCACTGTGGGGGGTCATTAAAAGGGACAGGTGTACATTGCACCCCACTTTCTCCATAGAAGTGACTGGGGGGTCATTAAAGGGGACAGGTGTACACTGAACTTCGCTTTCCCTAAAGAAGTGATTGAGGGGGGTCATTAAAGGGGACAGGTGTACACTGCACCCCGCTTTCTCCATAGAAGTGACTGTGGGGGGTCATTAATGGGGACAGGTGTACACTGCACCCCGCTTCCCCTATATTAGTGACTGTGGGGGGGTCCTTAAAGGGGACAAGTGTACACTGCACCCCACTTTCCCTATAGAAGTGACTATGGGAGGTCATTAATGGGAACGGGTGTACATTGCACCCCGCATTCCCTATAGAAGTGACTGGGGGGGTCATTTATGGGGACGGGTGTACACTGCACCCCACTTTCTCTATTGAAGTGACTGGGGGGTCACTAATGTGAACAGATGTACATTGCACCCCACTTTCTCCATAGAAGTGACTGTGGGGGGTCATTAATGGGGTCAGGTGTACATTGCACCCCACTTTCTCCAAAGAAGTGACTGTGGGGGGGTCATTAATGAGGACAGGTGTACATTGCACCCCACTTTCTCTATAGAAGTGACTGTGGGGGGTCATTAATGGGGTCAGGTGTACATCGCACCCCACTTTCTCCATAGAAGTGAATGTGGGGGGTCTTTAAAGGGGACAGGTATACACTGCACCCCTCTTTCACTATAGAAGTGACTGTGGGGAGGGTCATTAATGGGGACAGGTGTACAGTGCACCCCGCTTTCCCTATAGAACTGGCTTTAGGGGGTCATTAAAGGGGTTAAGTGTACACTGCACCCCGCTTTCCCTAAAGAAGTCACTGTGGGGGGTCATTAAAAGGGACAGGTGTACATTGCACCCCACTTTCTCCATAGAAGTGACTGGGGGGTCATTAAAGGGGACAGGTGTACACTGAACTTCGCTTTCCCTAAAGAAGTGATTGAGGGGGGTCATTAAAGGGGACAGGTGTACACTGCACCCCGCTTTCTCCATAGAAGTGACTGTGGGGGGTCATTAATGGGGACAGGTGTACACTGCACCCCGCTTCCCCTATATTAGTGACTGTGGGGGGTCCTTAAAGGGGACAAGTGTACACTGCACCCCACTTTCCCTATAGAAGTGACTATGGGAGGTCATTAATGGGAACGGGTGTACATTGCACCCCGCATTCCCTATAGAAGTGACTGGGGGGTCATTTATGGGGACGGGTGTACACTGCACCCCACTTTCTCTATTGAAGTGACTGGGGGGTCACTAATGTGAACAGATGTACATTGCACCCCACTTTCTCCATAGAAGTGACTGTGGGGGGGTCATTAAAGGGGACAGGTGTACATTGCACCCCACTTTTCCTGTAGAAGTGACTGTGGGGGTCATTAATGGGGACAGGTGTACATTGCACCCCGCTTTCCCAATAGAAGTGACTGTGGGGGAGTCATTCATGAGGATGGGTGTACAGTGCACCCTGCTTTTCCTGTAGAAGTGACTGTGGGGGGTCATTAAAGGGGACAGGTGTACATTGCACCCCGCTTTCTCCATAGACGTGACTGTGGGGGTCATTAAAGGGGACAGGTGTACACTGCACCCCGCTTTCTCCATAGACGTGACTGTGGGGGGTCATTAAAGGGAGCAGGTGTACACTGCACCCCGCTTTCCCTAAAGAAGTGACTGGGGGGGTCATTAAAGGGGACAGGTATACACTGAACCCCGCTTTCCCTATATTAGTGACTGTAGGGGGGTCATAAAAGGGGACAAGTGTACACTGCAACCCGTTTACCCTAAAGAAGTGACTGGGGGGTAATTAAAGGGGACAGGTGTACATTGCACCCCACTTTCTCCATAGAAGTGACTGTGGGGGGTCCTTAATGTGGATAGGTGTACATTGCACCCCGCTTTCTCCATAGAAGTCATTGTGGGGGACCTTATTGTGGACAGATGTACATTGCACCCACTTTCTCCAAAGAAGTGACTGTGGGGGGGTCATTAATGGGGACAGGTTTACATTGCACCCAGCTTTCCCCATAGAAGTGACTGTGGGGGGTCTTTAAAGGGGACAGGTATACACTGCACCCTGCTTTCCCCATAGAAGTGACTGTGGGGGAGGTAATTAATGGGGACAAGTGTACACTGCACCCCGCTTTCTTTATAGAAGTGACTGTGGGGCTCATAAAATGGGACAGGTGTACACTGCACCCCGCTTTCCTTATAGAAGTGACTGTGGGGGCTCATTAAAGGGGACAGGTGTACACTGCACCCCGCTTTAACCATAGAAGTGACTGTGGGGGCTCATTAATGCGGACAGGTGTACACTGCACCCCACTTTCTCTATTGAAGTGACTGGGGGGTCATTCATGTGGACAGGTGTACATTGCACCCCACTTTCTCCATAGAAGTGACTGTGGGGGGTCCTTAATGTGCACAGGTGTACATTGCACCCCACTTTCTCTAAAGAAGTGACTGTGGGCGGAGTCATTAATGTGGTCAGGTGTACATTGCACCCCACCTTCTCCATAGAAGTGACTGTGGGGGAGGCATTAAAGGGGACAGGTATACACTGCACCCCACTTTTCCTATAGAAGTTGACTGGGGGGTCATTTAAGAGGACAGGTGTACATTGCACCCCACTTTTCCTATAGAGGTGACTATGGGGGTCATTAAAGCGGCCAGGTGTACACTGCACCCCGCTTTCCCTATAGAAGTGACTGTGGGGGGTCATTAAAGGGGACAGGTGTACATTGCACCCCGATTTCTCCATAGAAGTGACTGAGGGGGTCATTAATGGGGTCAGGTGTACATCGCACCCCACTTTCTCCATAGAAGTGAATGTGGGGGGTCTTTAAAGGGGACAGGTATACACTGCACCCCTCTTTCACTATAGAAGTGACTGTGGGGAGGGTCATTAATGGGGACAGGTGTACAGTGCACCCCGCTTTCCCTATAGAAGTGGCTTTAGGGGGTCATTAAAGGGGTTAAGTGTACACTGCACCCCGCTTTCCCTAAAGAAGTCACTGTGGGGGGTCATTAAAAGGGACAGGTGTACATTGCACCCCACTTTCTCCATAGAAGTGACTGGGGGGTCATTAAAGGGGACAGGTGTACACTGAACTTCGCTTTCCCTAAAGAAGTGATTGAGGGGGGTCATTAAAGGGGACAGGTGTACACTGCACCCCGCTTTCTCCATAGAAGTGACTGTGGGGGGTCATTAATGGGGACAGGTGTACACTACACCCCGCTTCCCCTATATTAGTGACTGTGGGGGGTCCTTAAAGGGGACAAGTGTACACTGCACCCCACTTTCCCTATAGAAGTGACTATGGGAGGTCATTAATGGGAACGGGTGTACATTGCACCCCGCATTCCCTATAGAAGTGACTGGGGGGGTCATTTATGGGGACGGGTGTACACTGCACCCCACTTTCTCTATTGAAGTGACTGGGGGGTCACTAATGTGAACAGATGTACATTGCACCCCACTTTCTCCATAGAAGTGACTGTGGGGGGGTCATTAAAGGGGACAGGTGTACATTGCACCCCACTTTTCCTGTAGAAGTGACTGTGGGGGTCATTAATGGGGACAGGTGTACATTGCACCCCGCTTTCCCAATAGAAGTGACTGTGGGGGAGTCATTAATGAGGATGGGTGTACAGTGCACCCTGCTTTTCCTGTAGAAGTGACTGTGGGGGGTCATTAAAGGGGACAGGTGTACATTGCACCCCGCTTTCTCCATAGACGTGACTGTGGGGGTCATTAAAGAGGACAGGTGTACACTGCACCCCGCTTTCTCCATAGACGTGACTGTGGGGGGGTCATTAAAGGGAACAGGTGTACACTGCACCCCGCTTTCCCTAAAGAAGTGACTGGGGGGGTCATTAAAGGGGACAGGTATACACTGAACCCCGCTTTCCCTATATTAGTGACTGTAGGGGGGTCATAAAAGGGGACAAGTGTACACTGCAACCCGTTTACCCTAAAGAAGTGACTGGGTGGTAATTAAAGGGGACAGGTGTACATTGCACCCCACTTTCTCCATAGAAGTGACTGTGGGGGGTCCTTAATGTGGACAGGTGTACATTGCACCCCACTTTCTCCATAGAAGTCATTGTGGGGGGTCCTTATTGTGGACAGATGTACATTGCACCCACTTTCTCCAAAGAAGTGACTGTGGGGGGGTCATTAATGGGGACAGGTGTACATTGCACCCAGCTTTCCCCATAGAAGTGACTGTGGGGGGTCTTTAAAGGGGACAGGTATACACTGCACCCTGCTTTCCCCATAGAAGTGACTGTGGGGGAGGTCATTAATGGGGACAAGTGTACACTGCACCCCGCTTTCTTTATAGAAGTGACTGTGGGGCTCATAAAATGGGACAGGTGTACACTGCACCCCGCTTTCCTTATAGAAGTGACTGTGGGAGCTCATTAAAGGGGACAGGTGTACACTGCACCCCGCTTTAACCATAGAAGTGACTGTGGGGGCTCATTAATGCGGACAGGTGTACACTGCACCCCACTTTCTCTATTGAAGTGACTGGGGGGTTATTCATGTGGACAGGTGTACATTGCACCCCACTTTCTCCATAGAAGTGACTGTGGGGGGTCCTTAATGTGCACAGGTGTACAATGCACCCCACTTTCTCTAAAGAAGTGACTGTGGGGGGAGTCATTAATGTGGTCAGGTGTACATTGCACCCTACTTTCTCCATAGAAGTGACTGTGGGGGGGGCATTAAAGGGGACAGGTATACACTGCACCCCACTTTTCCTATAGAAGTTGACTGGGGGGTCATTTAAGAGGACAGGTGTACATTGCACCCCACTTTTCCTATAGAGGTGACTATGGGGGTCATTAAAGCGGCCAGGTGTACACTGCACCCCGCTTTCCCTATAGAAGTGACTGTGGGGGGTCATTAAAGGGGACAGGTGTACATTGCACCCCGATTTCTCCATAGAAGTGACTGAGGGGGTCATTAAAGGGGACGGGTGTACACTGCACCCCGCCTTCCCTAAAGAAGTGACTGTGGGGGTCATTAAAGGGGATGGGTGTACTCTGCATCCCATTTTCCCTATAGAAGTGATTGTGGGGGATCATTAAAGGTGACAGGTATACACTACACCCCGCTTTCCCCATAGAAGTGACTGTGGGGGGTCATTAATGGGGTCAGGTGTACATTGCACCCCACTTTCTCCAAAGAAGTGACTATGGGGGTCATTAATGAGGACAGGTGTACATTGCACCCCACTTTCTCTATAGAAGTGACTGTGGGGGGTCATTAATGGGGTCAGGTGTACATCGCACCCCACTTTCTCCATAGAAGTGAATGTGGGGGGTCTTTAAAGGGGACAGGTATACACTGCACCCTTCTTTCACTATAGAAGTGACTGTGGGGAGGGTCATTAATGGGGACAGGTGTACAGTGCACCCCGCTTTCCCTATAGAAGTGGCTTTAGGGGGTCATTAAAGGGGTTAAGTGTACACTGCACCCCGCTTTCCCTAAAGAAGTCACTGTGGGGGGTCATTAAAAGGGACAGGTGTACATTGCACCCCACTTTCTCCATAGAAGTGACTGGGGGGTCATTAAAGGGGACAGGTGTACACTGAACTTCGCTTTCCCTAAAGAAGTGATTGAGGGGGGTCATTAAAGGGGACAGGTGTACACTGCACCCCGCTTTCTCCATAGAAGTGACTGTGGGGGGTCATTAATGGGGACAGGTGTACACTACACCCCGCTTCCCCTATATTAGTGACTGTGGGGGGTCCTTAAAGGGGACAAGTGTACACTGCACCCCACTTTCCCTATAGAAGTGACTATGGGAGGTCATTAATGGGAACGGGTGTACATTGCACCCCGCATTCCCTATAGAAGTGACTGGGGGGGTCATTTATGGGGACGGGTGTACACTGCACCCCACTTTCTCTATTGAAGTGACCGGGGGGTCACTAATGTGAACAGATGTACATTGCACCCCACTTTCTCCATAGAAGTGACTGTGGGGGGGTCATTAAAGGGGACAGGTGTACATTGCACCCCACTTTTCCTGTAGAAGTGACTGTGGGGGTCATTAATGGGGACAGGTGTACATTGCACCCCGCTTTCCCAATAGAAGTGACTGTGTGGGAGTCATTAATGAGGATGGGTGTACAGTGCACCCTGCTTTTCCTGTAGAAGTGACTGTGGGGGGTCATTAAAGGGGACAGGTGTACATTGCACCCCGCTTTCTCCATAGACGTGACTGTGGGGGTCATTAAAGAGGACAGGTGTACACTGCACCCCGCTTTCTCCATAGACGTGACTGTGGGGGGGTCATTAAAGGGAACAGGTGTACACTGCACCCCGCTTTCCCTAAAGAAGTGACTGGGGGGGTCATTAAAGGGGACAGGTATACACTGAACCCCGCTTTCCCTATATTAGTGACTGTAGGGGGGTCATAAAAGGGGACAAGTGTACACTGCAACCCGTTTACCCTAAAGAAGTGACTGGGTGGTAATTAAAGGGGACAGGTGTACATTGCACCCCACTTTCTCCATAGAAGTGACTGTGGGGGGTCCTTAATGTGGACAGGTGTACATTGCACCCCACTTTCTCCATAGAAGTCATTGTGGGGGGTCCTTATTGTGGACAGATGTACATTGCACCCACTTTCTCCAAAGAAGTGACTGTGGGGGGGTCATTAATGGGGACAGGTGTACATTGCACCCAGCTTTCCCCATAGAAGTGACTGTGGGGGGTCTTTAAAGGGGACAGGTATACACTGCACCCTGCTTTCCCCATAGAAGTGACTGTGGGGGAGGTCATTAATGGGGACAAGTGTACACTGCACCCCGCTTTCTTTATAGAAGTGACTGTGGGGCTCATAAAATGGGACAGGTGTACACTGCACCCCGCTTTCCTTATAGAAGTGACTGTGGGAGCTCATTAAAGGGGACAGGTGTACACTGCACCCCGCTTTAACCATAGAAGTGACTGTGGGGGCTCATTAATGCGGACAGGTGTACACTGCACCCCACTTTCTCTATTGAAGTGACTGGGGGGTTATTCATGTGGACAGGTGTACATTGCACCCCACTTTCTCCATAGAAGTGACTGTGGGGGGTCCTTAATGTGCACAGGTGTACAATGCACCCCACTTTCTCTAAAGAAGTGACTGTGGGGGGAGTCATTAATGTGGTCAGGTGTACATTGCACCCCACTTTCTCCATAGAAGTGACTGTGGGGGGGGGCATTGAAGGGGACAGGTATACACTGCACCCCACTTTTCCTATAGAAGTTGACTGGGGGGTCATTTAAGAGGACAGGTGTACATTGCACCCCACTTTTCCTATAGAGGTGACTATGGGGGTCATTAAAGCGGCCAGGTGTACACTGCACCCCGCTTTCCCTATAGAAGTGACTGTGGGGGGTCATTAAAGGGGACAGGTGTACATTGCACCCCGATTTCTCCATAGAAGTGACTGAGGGGGTCATTAAAGGGGACGGGTGTACATTGCACCCCACTTTTCCTATAGAGGTGACTATGGGGGTCATTAAAGCGGCCAGGTGTACACTGCACCCCGCTTTCCCTATAGAAGTGACTGTGGGGGGTCATTAAAGGGGACAGGTGTACATTGCACCCCGATTTCTCCATAGAAGTGACTGAGGGGGTCATTAAAGGGGACAGGTGTACATTGCACCCCGATTTCTCCATAGAAGTGACTGAGGGGGTCATTAAAGGGGACAGGTGTACATTGCACCCCGATTTCTCCATAGAAGTGACTGAGGGGGTCATTAAAGGGGACGGGTGTACACTGCACCCCGCCTTCCCTAAAGAAGTGACTGTGGGGGTCATTAAAGGGGATGGGTGTACTCTGCATCCCATTTTCCCTATAGAAGTGATTGTGGGGGATCATTAAAGGTGACAGGTATACACTACACCCCGCTTTCCCCATAGAAGTGACTGTGGGGGGTCATTAATGGGGTCAGGTGTACATTGCACCCCACTTTCTCCAAAGAAGTGACTATGGGGGGTCATTAATGAGGACAGGTGTACATTGCACCCCACTTTCTCTATAGAAGTGACTGTGGGGGGTCATTAATGGGGTCAGGTGTACATCGCACCCCACTTTCTCCATAGAAGTGAATGTGGGGGGTCTTTAAAGGGGACAGGTATACACTGCACCCTTCTTTCACTATAGAAGTGACTGTGGGGAGGGTCATTAATGGGGACAGGTGTACAGTGCACCCCGCTTTCCCTATAGAAGTGGCTTTAGGGGGTCATTAAAGGGGTTAAGTGTACACTGCACCCCGCTTTCCCTAAAGAAGTCACTGTGGGGGGTCATTAAAAGGGACAGGTGTACATTGCACCCCACTTTCTCCATAGAAGTGACTGGGGGGTCATTAAAGGGGACAGGTGTACACTGAACTTCGCTTTCCCTAAAGAAGTGATTGAGGGGGGTCATTAAAGGGGACAGGTGTACACTGCACCCCGCTTTCTCCATAGAAGTGACTGTGGGGGGTCCTTAAAGGGGACAAGTGTACACTGCACCCCACTTTCCCTATAGAAGTGACTATGGGAGGTCATTAATGGGAACGGGTGTACATTGCACCCCGCATTCCCTATAGAAGTGACTGGGGGGTCATTTATGGGGACGGGTGTACACTGCACCCCACTTTCTCTATTGAAGTGACTGGGGGGTCACTAATGTGAACAGATGTACATTGCACCCCACTTTCTCCATAGAAGTGACTGTGGGGGGGTCATTAAAGGGGACAGGTGTACATTGCACCCCACTTTTCCTGTAGAAGTGACTGTGGGAGTCATTAATGGAGACAGGTGTACATTGCACCCAGCTTTCCCAATAGAAGTGACTGTGTGGGAGTCATTAATGAGGATGGGTGTACAGTGCACCCTGCTTTTCCTGTAGAAGTGACTGTGGGGGGTCATTAAAGGGGACAGGTGTACATTGCACCCCGCTTTCTCCATAGACGTGACTGTGGGGGTCATTAAAGGGGACAGGTGTACACTGCACCCTGCTTTCTCCATAGACGTGACTGTGGGGGGTCATTAAAGGGAACAGGTGTACACTGCACCCCGCTTTCCCTAAAGAAGTGACTGGGGGGGTCATTAAAGGGGACAGGTATACACTGAACCCCGCTTTCCCTATATTAGTGACTGTAGGGGGGTCATAAAAGGGGACAAGTGTACACTGCAACCCGTTTACCCTAAAGAAGTGACTGGGGGGTAATTAAAGGGGACAGGTGTACATTGCACCCCACTTTCTCCATAGAAGTGACTGTGGGGGGTCCTTAATGTGGACAGGTGTACATTGCACCCCACTTTCTCCATAGAAGTCATTGTGGGGGGTCCTTATTGTGGACAGATGTACATTGCACCCACTTTCTCCAAAGAAGTGACTGTGGGGGGTCATTAATTGTGACAGGTGTACATTGCACCCAGCTTTCCCCATAGAAGTGACTGTGGGGGGTCTTTAAAGGGGACAGGTATACACTGCACCCTGCTTTCCCCATAGAAGTGACTGTGGGGGAGGTCATTAATGGGGACAAGTGTACACTGCACCCCACTTTCTTTATAGAAGTGACTGTGGGGCTCATAAAATGGGACAGGTGTACACTGCACCCCGCTTTCCTTATAGAAGTGACTGTGGGGGCTCATTAAAGGGGACAGGTGTACACTGCACCCCGCTTTAACCATAGAAGTGACTGTGGGGGCTCATTAATGCAGACAGGTGTACACTGCACCCCACTTTCTCTATTGAAGTGACTGGGGGGTCATTCATGTGGACAGGTGTACATTGCACCCCACTTTCTCCATAGAAGTGACTGTGGGGGGTCCTTAATGTGCACAGGTGTACATTGCACCCCACTTTCTCTAAAGAAGTGACTGTGGGGGGAGTCATTAATGTGGTCAGGTGTACATTGCACCCCACTTTCTCCATAGAAGTGACTGTGGGGGGGGGCATTAAAGGGGACAGGTATACACTGCACCCCACTTTTCCTATAGAAGTTGACTGGGGGGTCATTTAAGAGGACAGGTGTACAGTGCACCCCACTTTTCCTATAGAGGTGACTATGGGGGTCATTAAAGCGGCCAGGTGTACACTGCACCCCGCTTTCCCTATAACAGTGACTGTGGGGGGTCATTAAAGGGGACAGGTGTACATTGCACCCTGATTTCTCCATAGAAGTGACTGAGGGGGTCATTAAAGGGGACGGGTGTACACTGCAACCCGCCTTCCCTAAAGAAGTGACTGTGGGGGTCATTAAAGGGGATGGGTGTACTCTGCATCCCATTTTCCCTATAGAAGTGATTGTGGGGGATCATTAAAGGTGACAGGTATACATTACATCCCGCTTTCCCCATAGAAGTGACTGTGGGGGGTCATTAATGGGGTCAGGTGTACATTGCACCCCACTTTCTCCAAAGAAGTGACTATGGGGGGTCATTAATGAGGACAGGTGTACATTGCACCCCACTTTCTCTATAGAAGTGACTGTGGGGGGTCATTAATGGGGTCAGGTGTACATCGCACCCCACTTTCTCCATAGAAGTGAATGTGGGGGGTCTTTAAAGGGTACAGGTATACACTGCACCCCTCTTTCACTATAGAAGTGACTGTGGGGAGGGTCATTAATGGGGACAGGTGTACAGTGCACCCCGCTTTCCCTATAGAAGTGGCTTTAGGGGGTCATTAAAGGGGTTAAGTGTACACTGCACCCCGCTTTCCCTAAAGAAGTCACTGTGGGGGGTCATTAAAAGGGACAGGTGTACATTGCACCCCACTTTCTCCATAGAAGTGACTGGGGGGTCATTAAAGGGGACAGGTGTACACTGAACTTCGCTTTCCCTAAAGAATTGATTGAGGGGGGTCATTAAAGGGGACAGGTGTACACTACACCCCGCTTCCCCTATATTAGTGACTGTGGGGGGTCATTAAAGGGGACAAGTGTACACTGCACCCCACTTTCCCTAAAGAAGTGACTATGGGAGGTCATTAATGGGAACGGGTGTACATTGCACCCCGCATTCCCTATAGAAGTGACTGGGGGGGTCATTTATGGGGACGGTTGTACACTGCACCCCACTTTCTCTATTGAAGTGACTGGGGGGTCACTAATGTGAACAGATGTATATTGCACCCCACTTTCTCCATAGAAGTGACTGTGGGGGGGTCATTAAAGGGGACAGGTGTACATTGCACCCCACTTTTCCTGTAGAAGTGACTGTGGGGGTCATTAATGGGGACAGGTGTACATTGCACCCCGCTTTCCCAATAGAAGTGACTGTGGGGGAGTCATTAATGAGGATGGGTGTACAGTGCACCCTGCTTTTCCTGTAGAAGTGACTGTGGGGGGTCATTAAAGGGGACAGGTGTACATTTCACCCCGCTTTCTCCATAGACGTGACTGTGGGGGTCATTAAAGGGGACAGGTGTACACTGCACCCCGCTTTCTCCATAGACGTGACTGTGGGGGGTCATTAAAGGGAACAGGTGTACACTGCACCCCGCTTTCCCTAAAGAAGTGACTGGGGGGTCATTAAAGGGGACAGGTATACACTGAACCCCGCTTTCCCTATATTAGTGACTGTAGGGGGGTCATAAAAGGGGACAAGTGTACACTGCAACCCGTTTACCCTAAAGAAGTGACTGGGGGGTAATTAAAGGGGACAGGTGTACATTGCACCCCACTTTCTCCATAGAAGTGACTGTGGGGGTCCTTAATGTGGACAGGTGTACATTGCACCCCACTTTCTCCATAGAAGTCATTGTGTGGGGTCCTTATTGTGGACAGATGTACATTGCACCCACTTTCTCCAAAGAAGTGACTGTGGGGGGGTCATTAATGGGGACAGGTGTACATTGCACCCAGCTTTCCCCATAGAAGTGACTGTGGGGGGTCTTTAAAGGGGACAGGTATACACTGCACCCTGCTTTCCCCATAGAAGTGACTGTGGGGGAGGTCATTAATGGGGACAAGTGTACACTGCACCCCGCTTTCTTTATAGAAGTGACTGTGGGGCTCATAAAATGGGACAGGTGTACACTGCACCCCGCTTTCCTTATAGAAGTGACTGTGGGGGCTCATTAAAGGGGACAGGTGTACACTGCACCCCGCTTTAACCATAGAAGTGACTGTGGGGGCTCATTAATGCAGACAGGTGTACACTGCACCCCACTTTCTCTATTGAAGTGACTGGGGGGTCATTCATGTGGACAGGTGTACATTGCACCCCACTTTCTCCATAGAAGTGACTGGGGGGGTCCTTAATGTGCACAGGTGTACATTGCACCCCACTTTCTCTAAAGAAGTGACTGTGGGGGGAGTCATTAATGTGGTCAGGTGTACATTGCACCCCACTTTCTCCATAGAAGTGACTGTGGGGGGGGCATTAAAGGGGACAGGTATACACTGCACCCCACTTTTCCTATAGAAGTTGACTGGGGGGTCATTTAAGAGGACAGGTGTACATTGCACCCCACTTTTCCTATAGAGGTGACTATGGGGGTCATTAAAGCGGCCAGGTGTACACTGCACCCCGCTTTCCCTATAGAAGTGACTGTGGGGGGTCATTAAAGGGGACAGGTGTACATTGCACCCCGATTTCTCCATAGAAGTGACTGAGGGGGTCATTAAAGGGGACGGGTGTACACTGCACCCCGCCTTCCCTAAAGAAGTGACTGTGGGGGTCATTAAAGGGGATGGGTGTACTCTGCATCCCATTTTCCCTATAGAAGTGATTGTGGGGGATCATTAAAGGTGACAGGTATACACTACACCCCGCTTTCCCCATAGAAGTGACTGTGGGGGGTCATTAATGGGGTCAGGTGTACATTGCACCCCACTTTCTCCAAAGAAGTGACTATGGGGGGTCATTAATGAGGACAGGTGTACATTGCACCCCACTTTCTCTATAGAAGTGACTGTGGGGGGTCATTAATGGGGTCAGGTGTACATCGCACCCCACTTTCTCCATAGAAGTGAATGTGGGGGGTCTTTAAAGGGGACAGGTATACACTGCACCCCTCTTTCACTATAGAAGTGACTGTGGGGAGGGTCATTAATGGGGACAGGTGTACAGTGCACCCCGCTTTCCCTATAGAAGTGGCTTTAGGGGGTCATTAAAGGGGTTAAGTGTACACTGCACCCCGCTTTCCCTAAAGAAGTCACTGTGGGGGGTCATTAAAAGGGACAGGTGTACATTGCACCCCACTTTCTCCATAGAAGTGACTGGGGGGTCATTAAAGGGGACAGGTGTACACTGAACTTCGCTTTCCCTAAAGAAGTGATTGAGGGGGGTCATTAAAGGGGACAGGTGTACACTGCACCCCGCTTTCTCCATAGAAGTGACTGTGGAGGGTCATTAATGGGGACAGGTGTACACTACACCCCGCTTCCCCTATATTAGTGACTGTGGGGGGTCATTAAAGGGGACAAGTGTACACTGCACCCCACTTTCCCTATAGAAGTGACTATGGGAGGTCATTAATGGGAACGGGTGTACATTGCACCCCGCATTCCCTATAGAAGTGACTGGGGGGGTCATTTATGGGGACGGGTGTACACTGCACCCCACTTTCTCTATTGAAGTGACTGGGGGGTCACTAATGTGAACAGATGTACATTGCACCCCACTTTCTCCATAGAAGTGACTGTGGGGGGGTCATTAAAGGGGACAGGTGTACATTGCACCCCACTTTTCCTGTAGAAGTGACTGTGGGGGTCATTAATGGGGATAGGTGTACATTGCACCCCGCTTTCCCAATAGAAGTGACTGTGGGGGAGTCATTAATGAGGATGGGTGTACAGTGCACCCTGCTTTTCCTGTAGAAGTGACTGTGGGGGGTCATTAAAGGGGACAGGTGTACATTGCACCCCGCTTTCTCCATAGACGTGACTGTGGGGGTCATTAAAGGGGACAGGTGTACACTGCACCCCGCTTTCTCCATAGACGTGACTGTGGGGGGTCATTAAAGGGAACAGGTGTACACTGCACCCCGCTTTCCCTAAAGAAGTGACTGGGGGGGTCATTAAAGGGGACAGGTATACACTGAACCCCGCTTTCCCTATATTAGTGACTGTAGGGGGGTCATAAAAGGGGACAAGTTTACACTGCAACCCGTTTACCCTAAAGAAGTGACTGGGGGGTAATTAAAGGGGACAGGTGTACATTGCACCCCACTTTCTCCATAGAAGTGACTGTGGGGGGTCCTTAATGTGGACAGGTGTACATTGCACCCCACTTTCTCCATAGAAGTCATTGTGGGGGGTCCTTATTGTGGACAGATGTACATTGCACCCACTTTCTCCAAAGAAGTGACTGTGGGGGGGTCATTAATGGGGACAGGTGTACATTGCACCCAGCTTTCCCCATAGAAGTGACTGTGGGGGGTCTTTAAAGGGGACAGGTATACACTGCACCCTGCTTTCCCCATAGAAGTGACTGTGGGGGAGGTCATTAATATGGACAAGTGTACACTGCACCCCGCTTTCTTTATAGAAGTGACTGTGGGGCTCATAAAATGGGACAGGTGTACACTGCACCCCGCTTTCCTTATAGAAGTGACTGTGGGGGCTCATTAAAGGGGACAGGTGTACACTGCACCCCACTTTCTCTACTGAAGTGACTGGGGGGGGTCATTCATGTGGACAGGTGTACATTGCACCCCACTTTCTCCATAGAAGTGACTGTGGGGGGTCCTTAATGTGCACAGGTGTACATTGCACCCCACTTTCTCTAAAGAAGTGACTGTGGGGGGAGTCATTAATGTGGTCAGGTGTACATTGCACCCCACTTTCTCCATAGTAGTGACTGTGGGGGGGGCATTAAAGGGGACAGGTATACACTGCACCCCACTTTTCCTATAGAAGTTGACTGGGGGGTCATTTAAGAGGACAGGTGTACATTGCACCCCACTTTTCCTATAGAGGTGACTATGGGGGTCATTAAAGCGGCCAGGTGTACACTGCACCCCGCTTTCCCTATAGAAGTGACTATGGGGGGGTCATTAAAGGGGACAGGTGTACATTGCACCCCGATTTCTCCATAGAAGTGACTGAGGGGGTCATTAAAGGGGACGGGTGTACACTGCACCCCGCCTTCCCTAAAGAAGTGACTGTGGGGGTCATTAAAGGGGATGGGTGTACTCTGCATCCCATTTTCCCTATAGAAGTGATTGTGGGGGATCATTAAAGGTGACAGGTATACACTACACCCCGCTTTCCCCATAGAAGTGACTGTGGGGGGTCATTAATGGGGTCAGGTGTACATTGCACCCCACTTTCTCCAAAGAAGTGACTATGGGGGGTCATTAATGAGGACAGGTGTACATTGCACCCCACTTTCTCTATAGAAGTGACTGTGGGGGGTCATTAATGGGGTCAGGTGTACATCGCACCCCACTTTCTCCATAGAAGTGAATGTGGGGGGTCTTTAAAGGGTACAGGTATACACTGCACCCCTCTTTCACTATAGAAGTGACTGTGGGGAGGGTCATTAATGGGGAAAGGTGTACAGTGCACCCCGCTTTCCCTATAGAAGTGGCTTTAGGGGGTCATTAAAGGGGTTAAGTGTACACTGCACCCCGCTTTCCCTAAAGAAGTCACTGTGGGGGGTCATTAAAAGGGACAGGTGTACATTGCACCCCACTTTCTCCATAGAAGTGACTGGGGGGTCATTAAAGGGGACAGGTGTACACTGAACTTCGCTTTCCCTAAAGAATTGATTGAGGGGGTTCATTAAAGGGGACAGGTGTACACTACACCCCGCTTCCCCTATATTAGTGACTGTGGGGGGTCATTAAAGGGGACAAGTGTACACTGCACCCCACTTTCCCTAAAGAAGTGACTATGGGAGGTCATTAATGGGAACGGGTGTACATTGCACCCCGCATTCCCTATAGAAGTGACTGGGGGGGTCATTTATGGGGACGGTTGTACACTGCACCCCACTTTCTCTATTGAAGTGACTGGGGGGTCACTAATGTGAACAGATGTATATTGCACCCCACTTTCTCCATAGAAGTGACTGTGGGGGGGTCATTAAAGGGGACAGGTGTACATTGCACCCCACTTTTCCTGTAGAAGTGACTGTGGGGGTCATTAATGGGGACAGGTGTACATTGCACCCCGCTTTCCCAATAGAAGTGACTGTGGGGGAGTCATTAATGAGGATGGGTGTACAGTGCACCCTGCTTTTCCTGTAGAAGTGACTGTGGGGGGTCATTAAAGGGGACAGGTGTACATTTCACCCCGCTTTCTCCATAGACGTGACTGTGGGGGTCATTAAAGGGGACAGGTGTACACTGCACCCCGCTTTCTCCATAGACGTGACTGTGGGGGGTCATTAAAGGGAACAGGTGTACACTGCACCCCGCTTTCCCTAAAGAAGTGACTGGGGGGTCATTAAAGGGGACAGGTATACACTGAACCCCGCTTTCCCTATATTACTGACTGTAGGGGGGTCATAAAAGGGGACAAGTGTACACTGCAACCCGTTTACCCTAAAGAAGTGACTGGGGGGTAATTAAAGGGGACAGGTGTACATTGCACCCCACTTTCTCCATAGAAGTGACTGTGGGGGTCCTTAATGTGGACAGGTGTACATTGCACCCCACTTTCTCCATAGAAGTCTTTGTGGGGGGTCCTTATTGTGGACAGATGTACATTGCACCCACTTTCTCCAAAGAAGTGACTGTGGGGGGGGGTCATTAATGGGGACAGGTTTACATTGCACCCAGCTTTCCCCATAGAAGTGACTGTGGGGGGTCTTTAAAAGGGACAGGTATACACTGCACCCTGCTTTCCCCATAGAAGTGACTGTGGGGGAGGTCATTAATGGGGACAAGTGTACACTGCACCCCGCTTTCTTTATAGAAGTGACTGTGGGGCTCATAAAATGGGACAGGTGTACACTGCACCCCGCTTTAACCATAGAAGTGACTGTGGGGGCTCATTAATGCGGACAGGTGTACACTGCACCCCACTTTCTCTATTGAAGTGACTGGGGGGTCATTCATGTGGACAGGTGTACATTGCACCCCACTTTCTCCATAGAAGTGACTGGGGGGGGGTCCTTAATGTGCACAGGTGTACATTGCACCCCACTTTCTCTAAAGAAGTGACTGTGGGGGGAGTCATTAATGTGGTCAGGTGTACATTGCACCCCACTTTCTCCATAGAAGTGACTGTGGGGGGGGCATTAAAGGGGACAGGTATACACTGCACCCCACTTTTCCTATAGAAGTTGACTGGGGGGTCATTTAAGAGGACAGGTGTACATTGCACCCCACTTTTCCTATAGAGGTGACTATGGGGGTCATTAAAGCGGCCAGGTGTACACTGCACCCCGCTTTCCCTATAGAAGTGACTGTGGGGGGTCATTAAAGGGGACAGGTGTACATTGCACCCCGATTTCTCCATAGAAGTGACTGAGGGGGTCATTAAAGGGGACGGGTGTACACTGCACCCCGCCTTCCCTAAAGAAGTGACTGTGGAGGTCATTAAAGGGGATGGGTGTACTCTGCATCCCATTTTCCCTATAGAAGTGATTGTGGGGGATCATTAAAGGTGACAGGTATACACTACACCCCGCTTTCCCCATAGAAGTGACTGTGGGGGGTCATTAATGGGGTCAGGTGTACATTGCACCCCACTTTCTCCAAAGAAGTGACTATGGGGGGTCATTAATGAGGACAGGTGTACATTGCACCCCACTTTCTCTATAGAAGTGACTGTGGGGGGTCATTAATGGGGTCAGGTGTACATCGCACCCCACTTTCTCCATAGAAGTGAATGTGGGGGGTCTTTAAAGGGGACAGGTATACACTGCACCCCTCTTTCACTATAGAAGTGACTGTGGGGAGGGTCATTAATGGGGACAGGTGTACAGTGCACCCCGCTTTCCCTATAGAAGTGGCTTTAGGGGGTCATTAAAGGGGTTAAGTGTACACTGCACCCCGCTTTCCCTAAAGAAGTCACTGTGGGGGGTCATTAAAAGGGACAGGTGTACGTTGCACCCCACTTTCTCCATAGAAGTGACTGGGGGGTCATTAAAGGGGACAGGTGTACACTGAACTTCGCTTTCCCTAAAGAAGTGATTGAGGGGGGTCATTAAAGGGGACAGGTGTACACTGCACCCCGCTTTCTCCATAGAAGTGACTGTGGGGGGTCATTAATGGGAACAGGTGTACACTACACCCCGCTTCCCCTATATTAGTGACTGTGGGGGGTCCTTAAAGGGGACAAGTGTACACTGCACCCCACTTTCCCTATAGAAGTGACTATGGGAGGTCATTAATGGGAACGGGTGTACATTGCACCCCGCATTCCCTATAGAAGTGACTGGGGGGGTCATTTATGGGGACGGGTGTACACTGCACCCCACTTTCTCTATTGAAGTGACTGGGGGGTCACTAATGTGAACAGATGTACATTGCACCCCACTTTCTCCATAGAAGTGACTGTGGGGGGGTCATTAAAGGGGACAGGTGTACATTGCATACCACTTTTCCTGTAGAAGTGACTGTGGGGGTCATTAATGGGGATAGGTGTACATTGCACCCCGCTTTCCCAATAGAAGTGACTGTGGGGGAGTCATTAATGAGGATGGGTGTACAGTGCACCCTGCTTTTCCTGTAGAAGTGACTGTGGGGGGTCATTAAAGGGGACAGGTGTACATTGCACCCCGCTTTCTCCATAGACGTGACTGTGGGGGTCATTAAAGGGGACAGGTGTACACTGCACCCCGCTTTCTCCATAGACGTGACTGTGGGGGGTCATTAAAGGGAACAGGTGTACACTGCACCCCGCTTTCCCTAAAGAAGTGACTGGGGGGGTCATTAAAGGGGACAGGTATACACTGAACCCCGCTTTCCCTATATTAGTGACTGTAGGGGGGTCATAAAAGGGGACAAGTTTACACTGCAACCCGTTTACCCTAAAGAAGTGACTGGGGGGTAATTAAAGGGGACAGGTGTAAATTGCACCCCACTTTCTCCATAGAAGTGACTGTGGGGGGTCCTTAATGTGGACAGGTGTACATTGCACCCCACTTTCTCCATAGAAGTCATTGTGGGGGGTCCTTATTGTGGACAGATGTACATTGCACCCACTTTCTCCAAAGAAGTGACTGTGGGGGGGTCATTAATGGGGACAGGTGTACATTGCACCCAGCTTTCCCCATAGAAGTGACTGTGAGGGGTCTTTAAAGGGGACAGGTATACACTGCACCCTGCTTTCCCCATAGAAGTGACTGTGGGGGAGGTCATTAATATGGACAAGTGTACACTGCACCCCGCTTTCTTTATAGAAGTGACTGTGGGGCTCATAAAATGGGACAGGTGTACACTGCACCCCGCTTTCCTTATAGAAGTGACTGTGGGGGCTCATTAAATGGGACAGGTGTACACTGCACCCCGCTTTAACCATAGAAGTGACTGTGGGGGCTCATTAATGCGGACAGGTGTACACTGCACCCCACTTTCTCTACTGAAGTGACTGGGGGGGTCATTCATGTGGACAGGTGTACATTGCACCCCACTTTCTCCATAGAAGTGACTGTGGGGGGTCCTTAATGTGCACAGGTGTACATTGCACCCCACTTTCTCTAAAGAAGTGACTGTGGGGGGAGTCATTAATGTGGTCAGGTGTACATTGCACCCCACTTTCTCCATAGTAGTGACTGTGGGGGGGGCATTAAAGGGGACAGGTATACACTGCACCCCACTTTTCCTATAGAAGTTGACTGGGGGGTCATTTAAGAGGACAGGTGTACATTGCACCCCACTTTTCCTATAGAGGTGACTATGGGGGTCATTAAAGCGGCCAGGTGTACACTGCACCCCGCTTTCCCTATAGAAGTGACTATGGGGGGGTCATTAAAGGGGACAGGTGTACATTGCACCCCGATTTCTCCATAGAAGTGACTGAGGGGGTCATTAAAGGGGACGGGTGTACACTGCACCCCGCCTTCCCTAAAGAAGTGACTGTGGGGGTCATTAAAGGGGATGGGTGTACTCTGCATCCCATTTTCCCTATAGAAGTGATTGTGAGGGATCATTAAAGGTGACAGGTATACACTACACCCCGCTTTCCCCATAGAAGTGACTGTGGGGGGTCATTAATGGGGTCAGGTGTACATTGCACCCCACTTTCTCCAAAGAAGTGACTATGGGGGGTCATTAATGAGGACAGGTGTACATTGCACCCCACTTTCTCTATAGAAGTGACTGTGGGGGGTCATTAATGGGGTCAGGTGTACATCGCACCCCACTTTTTCCATAGAAGTGAATGTGGGGGGTCTTTAAAGGGGACAGGTATACACTGCACCCCTCTTTCACTATAGAAGTGACTGTGGGGAGGGTCATTAATGGGGACAGGTGTACAGTGCACCCCGCTTTCCCTATAGAAGTGGCTTTAGGGGGTCATTAAAGGGGTTAAGTGTACACTGCACCCCGCTTTCCCTAAAGAAGTCACTGTGGGGGGTCATTAAAAGGAACAGGTGTACATTGCACCCCACTTTCTCCATAGAAGTGACTGGGGGGTCATTAAAGGGGACAGGTGTACACTGAACTTCGCTTTCCCTAAAGAAGTGACTGTGGGGGTCATTAAAGGGGATGGGTGTACTCTGCATCCCATTTTCCCTATAGAAGTGATTGTGGGGGATCATTAAAGGTGACAGGTATACACTACACCCCGCTTTCCCCATAGAAGTGACTGTGGGGGGTCATTAATGGGGTCAGGTGTACATTGCACCCCACTTTCTCCAAAGAAGTGACTATGGGGGGTCATTAATGAGGACAGGTGTACATTGCACCCCACTTTCTCTATAGAAGTGACTGTGGGGGGTCATTAATGGGGTCAGGTGTACATCGCACCCCACTTTCTCCATAGAAGTGAATGTGGGGGGTCTTTAAAGGGGACAGGTATACACTTCACCCCTCTTTCACGATAGAAGTGACTGTGGGAAGGGTCATTAATGGGGACAGGTGTACAGTGCACCCCGCTTTCCCTATAGAAGTGGCTTTAGGGGGTCATTAAAGTGGTTAAGTGTACACTGCACCCCGCTTTCCCTAAAGAAGTCACTGTGGGGGGTCATTAAAAGGGACAGGTGTACATTGCACCCCACTTTCTCCATAGAAGTGACTGGGGGGTCATTAAAGGGGACAGGTGTACACTGAACTTCGCTTTCCCTAAAGAAGTGATTGAGGGGGGTCATTAAAGGGGACAGGTGTACACTGCACCCCGCTTTCTCCATAGAAGTGACTGTGGGGGGTCATTAATGGGGACAGGTGTACACTACACCCCGCTTCCCCTATATTAGTGACTGTGGGGGGTCCTTAAAGGGGACAAGTGTACACTGCACCCCACTTTCCCTATAGAAGTGACTATGGGAGGTCATTAATGGGAACGGGTGTACATTGCACCCCGCATTCCCTATAGAAGTGACTGGGGGGGTCATTTATGGGGACGGGTGTACACTGCACCCCACTTTCTCTATTGAAGTGACTGGGGGGTCACTAATGTGAACAGATGTACACTGCACCCCACTTTCTCCATAGAAGTGACTGTGGGGGGGTCATTAAAGGGGACAGGTGTACATTGCACCCCACTTTTCCTGTAGAAGTGACTGTGGGGGTCATTAATGGGGACAGGTGTACATTGCACCCCGCTTTCCCAATAGAAGTGACTGTGGGGGAGTCATTAATGAGGATGGGTGTACAGTGCACCCTGCTTTTCCTGTAGAAGTGACTGTGGGGGGTCATTAAAGGGGACAGGTGTACATTGCACCCCGCTTTCTCCATAGACGTGACTGTGGGGGTCATTAAAGGGGACAGGTGTACACTGCACCCCGCTTTCTCCATAGACGTGACTGTGGGGGGTCATTAAAGGGAACAGGTGTACACTGCACCCCGCTTTCCCTAAAGAAGTGACTGGGGGGGTCATTAAAGGGGACAGGTATACACTGAACCCCGCTTTCCCTATATTAGTGACTGTAGGGGGGTCATAAAAGGGGACAAGTGTACACTGCAACCCGTTTACCCTAAAGAAGTGACTGGGGGGTAATTAAAGGGGACAGGTGTACATTGCACCCCACTTTCTCCATAGAAGTGACTGTGGGGGGTCCTTAATGTGGACAGGTGTACATTGCACCCCACTTTCTCCATAGAAGTCATTGTGGGGGGTCCTTATTGTGGACAGATGTACATTGCACCCACTTTCTCCAAAGAAGTGACTGTGGGGGGGTCATTAATGGGGACAGGTGTACATTGCACCCAGCTTTCCTCATAGAAGTGACTGTGGGGGGTCTTTAAAGGGGACAGGTATACACTGCACCCTGCTTTCCCCATAGAAGTGACTGTGGGGGGGTCATTAATGGGGACAAGTGTACACTGCACCCCGCTTTCTTTATAGAAGTGACTGTGGGGCTCATAAAATGGGACAAGTGTACACTGCCCCCCACTTTCCTTATAGAAGTGACTGTGGGGGCTCATTAAAGGGGACAGGTGTACACTGCACCCCGCTTTAACCATAGAAGTGACTGTGGGGGCTCATTAATGCGGACAGGTGTACACTGCACCCCACTTTCTCTATTGAAGTGACTGGGGGGTCATTCATGTGGACAGGTGTACATTGCACCCCACTTTCTCCATAGAAGTGACTGTGGGGGGTCCTTAATGTGCACAGGTGTACATTGCACCCCACTTTCTCTAAAGAAGTGACTGTGGGGGGAGTCATTAATATGGTCAGGTGTACATTGCACCCCACTTTCTCCATAGAAGTGACTGTGGGGCGGGGTCATTAAAGGGGACAGGTATACACTGCACCCCACTTTTCCTATAGAAGTTGACTGGGGGGTCATTTAAGAGGACAGGTGTACATTGCACCCCACTTTTCCTATAGAGGTGACTATGGGGGTCATTAAAGCGGCCAGGTGTACACTGCACCCCGCTTTCCCTATAGAAGTGACTGTGGGGGGTCATTAAAGGGGACAGGTGTACATTGCACCCCGATTTCTCCATAGAAGTGACTGAGGGGGTCATTAAAGGGGACGGGTGTACACTGCACCCCGCCTTCCCTAGAGAAGTGACTGTGGGGGTCATTAAAGGGGATGGGTGTACTCTGCATCCCATTTTCCCTATAGAAGTGATTGTGGGGGATCATTAAAGGTGACAGGTATACACTACACCCCGCTTTCCCCATAGAAGTGACTGTGGGGGGTCATTAATGGGGTCAGGTGTACATTGCACCCCACTTTCTCCAAAGAAGTGACTATGGGGGGTCATTAATGAGGACAGGTATACATTGCACCCCACTTTCTCTATAGAAGTGACTGTGGGGGGTCATTAATGGGGTCAGGTGTACATCGCACCCCACTTTCTCCATAGAAGTGAATGTGGGGGGTCTTTAAAGGGGACAGGTATACACTGCACCCCTCTTTCACTATAGAAGTGACTGTGGGGAGGGTCATTAATGGGGACAGGTGTACAGTGCACCCCGCTTTCCCTATAGAAGTGGCTTTAGGGGGTCATTAAAGGGGTTAAGTGTACACTGCACCCCGCTTTCCCTAAAGAAGTCACTGTGGGGGTCATTAAAAGGGACAGGTGTACATTGCACCCCACTTTCTCCATAGAAGTGACTGGGGGTCATTAAAGGGGACAGGTGTACACTGAACTTCGCTTTCCCTAAAGAAGTGATTGAGGGGGGTCATTAAAGGGGACAGGTGTACACTGCACCCCGCTTTCTCCATAGAAGTGACTGTGGGGGGTCATTAATGGGGACAGGTGTACGCTACACCCCGCTTCCCCTATATTAGTGACTGTGGGGGGTCCTTAAAGGGGACAAGTGTACACTGCACCCCACTTTCCCTATAGAAGTGACTATGGGAGGTCATTAATGGGAACGGGTGTACATTGCACCCCGCATTCCCTATAGAAGTGACTGGGGGGGTCATTTATGGGGACGGGTGTACACTGCACCCCACTTTCTCTATTGAAGTGACTGGTGGGTCACTAATGTGAACAGATGTACATTGCACCCCACTTTCTCCATAGAAGTGACTGTGGGGGGGTCATTAAAGGGGACAGGTGTACATTGCACCCCACTTTTCCTGTAGAAGTGACTGTGGGGGTCATTAATGGGGACAGGTGTACATTGCACCCCACTTTCTCTATAGAAGTGACTGTGGGGGTCATTAAAGGGGACAGGTGTACACTGCACCCCGCTTTCCCCATAGAAGTGACTGTGGGGGGTCATTAAAGGGAACAGGTGTACACTGCACCCCGCTTTCCCCATAGAAGTGACTGTGGGGGTCATTAATGGGGACAGGTGTACATTGCACCCCGCTTTCCCTATAGAAGTGACTGTGGGGTTCATTAATGGGGACAGGTGTACACTGCACCCCGCTTTCCCCATAGAAGTGACTGTGGGGGTCATTAAAGGGGACAGGTGTACACTGCACCCCGCTTTCCCCATAGAAGTGACTGTGGGGTTCATTAAAGGGGACAGGTGTACACTGCACCCCACTTTCCCCATAGAAGTGACTATGGGGGTCAATAATGGGGACAGGTGTACATTGCACCCCGCTTTCCCTATAGAAGTGACTGTGGGGTTCATTAATGGGGACAGTTATACACTGCACCCCACTTTCCCCATAGAAGTGACTATGGGGGTCATTAATGGGGACAGGTGTACACTGCACCCCGCTTTCCCCATAGAAGTGACTGTGGGGGGTCATTAAAGGGAACAGGTGTATACTGCACCCCGCTTTCCCAATAGAAGTGACTGTGGGGGTCATTAATGGGGACAGGTGTACATTGCACCCCGCTTTCCCCATAGAAGTGACTGTGGGGGGTCATTAATGGGGACAGGTGTACACTGCACCCCGCTTTCCCTATAGAAGTGACTGTGGGGTTCATTAATGGGGACAGGTGTACACTGCACCCCGCTTTCCCCATAGAAGTGACTGTGGGGGTCATTAATGGGGACAGGTGTACATTGCACCCCGCTTTCCCTATAGAAGTGACCGTGGGGTTCATTAATGGGGACAGGTGTACACTGCACCCCGCTTTCCCCATAGAAGTGACTGTGGGGGATCATTAAAGGGGACAGGTATACACTGCACCCCGCTTTCCCCATAAAAGTGACTGTGGGGCAGGGTCATTAATGGGGACAGGTGTACACTGCACCCCGCTTTCTCCATTGAAGTGACTGGGGGGTCATTAATGTGGACAGGTGTACATTGCACCCCACTTTCTCCATAGAAGTTACTGTGGGGGGGTCATTAAAGGGGACAGGTATACACTGCACCCCACGTTTCCTATAGAAGTTGACTGGGGGGTCATTTAAGAGGACAGGTGTACATTGCACCCCACTTTTCCTATAGAGGTGACTGTGGGGGGTCATTAAAGAAGCCAGGTGTACACTGCACCCCGCTTTCCCTATAGAAGTGACTGTGGGGGGTCATTAAAGGGGACAGGTGTACATTGCACCCCGCTTTCTCCATAGAAGTGACTGGGGGGGTCATTAAAGGGAACAGGTATACACTGAACCCCGCTTTCCCTATATTAGTGACTGTGGGGGGTCATGAAAAGGGACAAGTGTACACTGCACCCCGCTTTCCCTAAAGAAGTGACTGTGGGGGGTCATTAAAGGGACAAGTGTACACTGCACCCCACTTTCCCTAAAGAAGTGACTGTGGGGGGTCATTAAAGGGACAAGTGTACACTGCACCCCGCTTTCCCTAAAGAAGTGACTGTGGGGGGTCATTAAAGGGACAAGTGTACACTGCACCCCGCTTTCCCTAAAGAAGTGACTGTGGGGGTCATTAAAGGGAACAGGTGTACACTGCACCCCGCTTTCCATATAGAAGTGACTGTAGTGGTCATTAAAGGGGACAGGTATACACTGCATCCCACTTTCCCTATATTAGTGACTGTGGGGGGTCATTAATGGAGATTTGAGGAGTCACCTGTAAAGGTGTTCTATAAAGTAAAGTTTATTATTAATATTTTTCAAGTTGGGGAGTGTCGGTCGCTTTCTCCATAGACGTGACTGTGGGGGGTCATTAAAGGGAACAGGTGTACACTGCACCTGGCTTTCCCTAAAGAAGTGATTGTGGGGGGTCATTAAAGGGAACCGGTGTACATTGCACCCCGCTTTCTTCATAGAAGTGACTGGGGGGGTCATTAAAGGGGACAGGTATACACTGAACCCGCTTTCCCTATATTAGTGACTGTAGGGGGGGTCATAAAAGGGGACAAGTGTACACTGCAACCCGTTTACCCTAAAGAAGTGACTGGGGGGTAATTAAAGGGGACAGGGGTACATTGCACCCCACTTTCTCCATAGAAGTGACTGTGGGGGGGTCCTTAATGTGGACAGGTGTACATTGCACCCCACTTTCTCCATAGAAGTCACTGTGGGGGGTCCTTATTGTGGACAGATGTACATTGCACCCAGCTTTCCCCATAGAAGTGACTGTGGGGGGGTCATTAATGGGGACAAGTGTACACTGCACCCCGCTTTAACCATAGAAGTGACTGGGGGGTCATTAATGTGAACAGGTGTACATTGCACCCCACTTTCTCCATATAAGTGACTGTGGGGGGGTCATTAAAGGGGACAGGTGTACATTGCACCCCACTTTTCCTGTAGAAGTGACTGTGGGGGTCATTAATGGGGACAGGTGTACATTGCACCCCACTTTCTCTATAGAAGTGACTGTGGGGGTCATTAAAAGGGGACAGGTGTACACTGCACCCCGCTTTCCCCATAGAAGTGACTGTGGGGGGGTCATTTAAGGGAACAGGTGTACACTGCACCCCGCTTTCCCCATAGAAGTGACTGTGGGGGTCATTAATGGGGACAGGTGTACATTGCACCCCACTTTCTCTATAGAAGTGACTGTGGGGGTCATTAAAAGGGGACAGGTGTACACTGCACCCCGCTTTCCCCATAGAAGTGACTGTGGGGGGGTCATTTAAGGGAACAGGTGTACACTGCACCCCGCTTTCCCCATAGAAGTGACTGTGGGGATCATTAATGGGGACAGGTGTACATTGCACCCCGCTTTCCCTATAGAAGTGACTGTGGGGTTCATTAATGGGGACAGGTGTACACTGCACCCTGCTTTCCCCATAGAAGTGACTGTGGTGGTCATTAATGGGGACAGGTGTACACTGCACCCCGCTTTCCCCATAGATGTGACTGTGGGGGATCATTAAAGGGGACAGGTATACACTGCACCCCGCTTTCCCCATAAAAGTGACTGTGGGGCGGGGTCATTAATGGGGACAGGTGTACACTGCACCCCGCTTTCTCCATTGAAGTGACTGGGGGGTCATTAATGTGGACAGGTGTACATTGCACCCCACTTTCTCCATAGAAGTGACTGTGGGGGGGTCATTAAAGGGGACAGGTATACACTGCACCCCACGTTTCCTACAGAAGTTGACTGGGGGGTCATTTAAGAGGACAGGTGTACATTGCACCCCACTTTTCCTATAGAGGTGACTGTGGGGGGTCATTAAAGGAGCCAGGTGTACATTGCACCCCGCTTTCCCTATAGAAGTGACTGTGGGGGGTCATTAAAGGGGACAGGTGTACATTGCACCCCGCTTTCTCCATAGAAGTGACTGGGGGGGTCATTAAAGGGAACAGGTATACACTGAACCCCGCTTTCCCTATATTAGTGACTGTGGGGGGTCATGAAAAGGGACAAGTGTACACTGCACCCCGCTTTCCCTATATTAGTGACTGTGGGGGGTCATGAAAAGGGACAAGTGTACACTGCACCCCGCTTTCCCTAAAGAAGTGACTGTGGGGGGGTCATTAAAGGGGACAAGTGTACACTGCACCCCGCTTTCCATATAGAAGTGACTGTAGTGGTCATTAAAGGGGACAGGTATACACTGCACCCCACTTTCCATATAGAAGTGACTGTGGGGGGTCATTAATGGAGATTAGAGGAGTCACCTGTAAAGGTGTTCTATAAAGTAAAGTTTATTATTAATATTTTTCAAGTTGGGGAGTGTCGGTCGCTTTCTCCATAGACGTGACTGTGGGGGTCATTAAAGGGGACAGGTGTACATTGCACCCCGCTTTCTCCATAGACGTGACTGTGGGGGGTCATTAAAGGGAACAGGTGTACACTGCACCCCGCTTTCCCTAAAGAAGTGATTGTGGGGGGTCATTAAAGGGAACAGGTGTACATTGCACCCCGCTTTCCCCATAGAAGTAACTGTGGGGGTCATTAAAGGGGACAGGTGTACACTGCACCCCGCTTTCCCCATAGAAGTGACTGTGGGGGTCATTAATGGGGACAGGTGTACATTGCACCCCGCTTTCCCCATAGAAGTGACTGTGGGGGTCATTAATGGGGACAGGTGTACATTGCACCCCGCTTTCCCTATAGAAGTGACTGTAGGGGTCATTAAAGGGGACAGGTGTACACTGCACCCCGCTTTCCCCATAGAAGTGACTGTGGGGGTCATTAATGGGGACAGGTGTACATTGCACCCCGCTTTCCCCATAGAAGTGACTGTGGGGGTCATTAATGGGGACAGGTGTACATTGCACCCCGCTTTCCCCATAGAAGTGACTGTGGGGGGGGTCATTAATGGGGACAGGTGTACACTGCACCCCGCTTTCCCTATAGAAGTGACTGTGGGGTTCATTAATGGGGACAGGTGTACACTGCACCCTGCTTTCCCCATAGAAGTGACTGTGGGGGTCAATAATGGGGACATGTGTACACTGCACCCCGCTTTCCCTATAGAAGTGACTGTGGGGTTCATTAATGGGGACAGGTGTACACTGCACCCCGCTTTCCCCATAAAAGTGACTGTGGGGCGGGGTCATTAATGGGGACAGGTGTACACTGCACCCCGCTTTCTCCATTGAAGTGACTGGGGGGTCATTAATGTGGACAGGTGTACATTGCACCCCACTTTCTCTATAGAAGTGACTGTGGGGGGGTCATTAAAGGGGACAGGTATACACTGCACCCCACGTTTCCTACAGAAGTTGACTGGGGGGTCATTTAAGAGGACAGGTGTACATTGCACCCCACTTTTCCTATAGAGGTGACTGTGGGGGGGTCATTAAAGGAGCCAGGTGTACACTGCACCCCGCTTTCCCTATAGAAGTGACTGTGGGGGGTCATTAAAGGGGACAGGTGTACATTGCACCCCGCTTTCTCCATAGAAGTGACTGGGGGGGGTCATTAAAGGGAACAGGTATACACTGAACCCGCTTTCCCTATATTAGTGACTGTGGGGGGTCATGAAAAGGGACAAGTGTACACTGCACCCCGCTTTCCCTAAAGAAGCGACTGTGGGGGGGTCATTAAAGGGGACAAGTGTACACTGCACCCCACTTTCCCTAAAGAAGTGATTGTGGGGGGTCATTAAAGGGGACAAGTGTACACTGCACCCCGCTTTCCATATAGAAGTGACTGTAGTGGTCATTAAAGGGGACAGGTATACACTGCACCCCACTTTCCATATAAAAGTGACTGTGGGGGGTCATTAATTGAGATTAGAGGAGTCACCTGTAAAGGTGTTCTATAAAGTAAAGTTTATTATTAATATTTTTCAAGTTGGGGAGTGTCGGTCGCTTTCTCCATAGACATGACTGTGGGGGTCATTAAAGGGAACAGGTGTACATTGCACCCCGCTTTCTTCATAGAAGTGACTGGGGGGGTCATTAAAGGGGACAGGTATACACTGAACCTGCTTTCCCTATATTAGTGACTGTAGGGGGGTCATAAAAGGGGACAAGTGTACACTGCAACCCGTTTACCCTAAAGAAGTGACTGGGGTTAATTAAAGGGGACAGGTGTACATTGCACCCCACTTTCTCCATAGAAGTGACTGTGGGGGTCATTAATGGGGACAGGTGTACATTGCACCCCACTTTCTCCATAGAAGTGACTGTGGGGGTCATTAATGGGGACAGGTGTACACTGCACCCCGCTTTCTCCATTGAAGTGACTGTGGGGGGGTCATTAAAGGGGACAGGTATAAACTGCACCCCGCTTTCCCCATAGAAGTGACTGTGGGGGTCATTAATGGGGACAGGTGTACACTGCACCCCGCTTTCCCCATAGAAGTGACTGTGGGGGTCATTAATGGGGACAGGTGTACACTGCACCCCGCTTTCTCCATTGAAGTGACTGTGGGGGGGTCATTAAAGGGGACAGGTATACACTGCACCCCATGTTTCCTATAGAAGTTGACTGGGGGGTCATTTAAGGGGACAGGTGTACATTGCACCCCACTTTTCCTATAGAGGTGACTGTGGGGGGGTCATTAAAGGAGCCAGGTGTACACTGCACCCCGCTTTCCCTATAGAAGTGACTGTGGGGGGTCATTAAAGGGGACAGGTGTACATTGCACCCCGCTTTCTCCATAGAAGTGACTGGGGGGGTCATTAAAGGGAACAGGTATACACTGAACCCCGCTTTCCCTATATTAGTGACTGTGGGGGGTCATGAAAAGGGACAAGTGTACACTGCAACCCACTTTCCATATAGAAGTGACTGTAGTGGTCATTAAAGGGGACAGGTGTACACTGCACCCCACTTTCCCTATATTAGTGACTGTGGGGGGTCATTTATGGGGATGGGTATACACTGCACCCCACTTTCCATATAGAAGTGACTGTGGGGGGTCATTAATGGAGATTAGAGGAGTCACCTGTAAAGGTGTTCTATAAAGTAAAGTTTATTATTAATATTTTTCAAGTTGGGGAGTGTCGGTCGCTTGCTATGGTTACCCTTGTGTTCTATAGGAGGTTATCGGTTGCTATGGTGACCCTCGTGTTCTATAGGAGGTTATCGGGTGGTTGCTATGGTTACCCTCGTGTTCTATAGGAGGTTATCGGTTGCTATGGTGACCCTCGTGTTCTATAGGAGGTTATCGGTTGCTATGGTTACCCTCGTGTTCTATAGGAGGTTATCGGTTGCTATGGTTACCCTCGTGTTCTATAGGAGGTTATCGGTCGGTTGCTATAGTTACCCTTGTGTTCTATAGGAGGTTATCAGGCGGTTGCTATGGTGACCCTCGTGTTCTATAGGAGGTAATCGGGCGGTTGCTATGGTTACCCTCGTGTTCTATAGGAGGTTATCGGTTGCTATGGTTACCCTCGTGTTCTATAGGAGGTTATCGTTTGCTATGGTGACCCTCGTGTTCTATAGGAGGTTATCGGTCGGTTGCTATGGTTACCCTCCTGTTCTACAGGAGGTTATCGGGCGGTTGCTATGGTGACCCTCGTGTTCTATAGGAGGTTATCAGGCAGTTGCTATGGTGACCCTCGTGTTCTATAGGAGGTTATCGGTTGCTATGGTTACCCTCGTGTTCTATAGGAGATTATTGGTTGCTATGATTACCCTCGTGTTCTATGGGAGGATATCGGGCGGTTGCTATGGTTACCCTCATGTTCTATAGGAGGTTATCGGTTGCTATGGTTACCCTTGTGTTCTATAGGAGGTTATCGGTTGCTATGGTAACCCTCGTGTTCTATAGGAGGTTATCGGGCGGTTGCTATGGTGACCCTCGTGTTCTATAGGAGGTTATCGGGCGGTTGCTATGGTGACCCTCCTGTTCTATAGGAGGTTATCGGTCGGTTGCTATGGTAACCCTCGTGTTCTATAGGAGGTTATCGGTCGGTTGCTATGGTTACCCTCGTGTTCTATAGGAGGTTATCGGGCGGTTGCTATGGTGACCCTCGTGTTCTATAGGAGGTTATCAGGAGGTTGCTATGGTTACCCTCGTGTTCTATAGGAGGTTATCGGTCGGTTGCTATGGTTACCCTCGTGTTCTATAGGAGATTATCGGTTGCTATGGTTACCCTCGTGTTCTATAGGAGGATATCGGGCGGTTGCTATGGTTACCCTCATGTTCTACAGGAGGTTATTGGTTGCTATGGTGACCCTCATGTTCTATAGGAGGTTATCGGGCGGTTGCTATGGTGACCCTCGTGTTCTATAGGAGGTTATCGGGCAGTTGCTATGGTGTCCCTCGTGTTCTATAGGAGGTTATCGGTCGGTTGCTATGGTGACCCTCGTGTTCTATAGGAGGTTATCGGGCGGTTGCTATGGTGACCCTCGTGTTCTATAGGAGGTTATCGGGCGGTTGCTATGGTGACCCTCGTGTTCTATAGGAGGTTGTCGGGCGGTTGCTATGGTTACCCTCGTGTTCTATAGGAGGTTATCGGGCGGTTGCTATGGTGACCCTCGTGTTCTATAGGAGATTATCGGTTGCTATGGTTACCCTCGTGTTCTATAGGAGGATATCGGGCGGTTGCTATGGTTACCCTCATGTTCTACAGGAGGTTATTGGTTGCTATGGTGACCCTCGTGTTCTATAGGAGGTTATCGGGCGGTTGCTATGGTGACCCTCGTGTTCTATAGGAGGTTATCGGGCAGTTGCTATGGTGTCCCTCGTGTTCTATAGGAGGTTATCGGTCGGTTGCTATGGTGACCCTCGTGTTCTATATGAGGTTATCGGGCGGTTGCTATGGTGACCCTCGTGTTCTATAGGAGGTTATCGGGCGGTTGCTATGGTGAACCTCGTGTTCTATAGGAGGTTATTGGGCGGTTGCTATGGTGAACCTCGTGTTCTATAGGAGGTTATCGGGCGGTTGCTATGGTGACCCTCGTGTTCTATAGGAGGTTATCGGGCGGTTGCTATGGTGACCCTCCTGTTCTATAGGAGGTTATCGGGCGGTTGCTATGGTGACCCTCGTGTTCTATAGGAGGTTATCGGTCGGTTGCTATGGTGACCCTCCTGTTCTATAGGAGGTTATCGGTCGGTTGCTATGGTGAACCTCGTGTTCTATAGGAGGTTATCGGGCGGTTGCTATGGTGACCCTCGTGTTCTATAGGAGGTTATCGGGCGGTTGCTATGGTGACCCTCGTGTTCTATAGGAGGTTATCGGGCGGTTGCTATGGTGACCCTCCTGTTCTATAGGAGGTTATCGGGCGGTTGCTATGGTGACCCTCGTGTTCTATAGGAGGTTATTGGGCGGTTGCTATGGTGAACCTCGTGTTCTATAGGAGGTTATCGGGCGGTTGCTATGGTGACCCTCGTGTTCTATAGGAGGTTATCGGGCGGTTGCTATGGTGACCCTCGTGTTCTATAGGAGGTTATCGGGCGGTTGCTATGGTGACCCTCCTGTTCTATAGGAGGTTATCGGGCGGTTGCTATGGTGACCCTCGTGTTCTATAGGAGGTTATCGGTCGGTTGCTATGGTGACCCTCCTGTTCTATAGGAGGTTATCGGGCGGTTGCTATGGTGACCCTCGTGTTCTATAGGAGGTTATCGGGCGGTTGCTATGGTGACCCTCGTGTTCTATAGGAGGTTATCGGGCGGTTGCTATGGTGACCCTCCTGTTCTATAGGAGGTTATCGGGCGGTTGCTATGGTGACCCTCGTGTTCTATAGGAGGTTATCGGTCGGTTGCTATGGTGACCCTCGTGTTCTATAGGAGGTTATCGGTTGCTATGGTGACCCTCGTGTTCTATAGGAGGTTATCGGGCGGTTGCTATGGTGACCCTCGTGTTCTATAGGAGGTTATCGGGCGGTTGCTATGGTGAACCTCGTGTTCTATAGGAGGTTATCGGGCGGTTGCTATGGTGACCCTCGTGTTCTATAGGAGGTTATCGGGCGGTTGCTATGGTGACCCTCCTGTTCTATAGGAGGTTATCGGGCGGTTGCTATGGTGACCCTCGTGTTCTATAGGAGGTTATCGGGCGGTTGCTATGGTGACCCTCGTGTTCTATAGGAGGTTATCGGGCGGTTCCTATGGTGACCCTCGTGTTCTATAGGAGGTTATCGGGCGGTTGCTATGGTGACCCTCGTGTTCTATAGGAGGTTATCGGGCGGTTGCTATGGTGACCCTCCTGTTCTATAGGAGGTTATCGGGCGGTTGCTATGGTGACCCTCCTGTTCTATAGGAGGTTATTGGGCGGTTGCTATGGTGACCCTCGTGGTCTATAGGAGGTTATCGGTCGGTTGCTATGGTGACCCTCGTGTTCTCTATGGGATCATCTTCTCATCTGTCCCTGTGATTCAGCAAATTGCGGGCGCTCCATTGTCTGGATGAGGTCACCTGTGTGATCAGGGTGTGATGGAAGCTGTCATCCAGCAGGGGCGCTGTGAGGGGTCACGGGGGGTGATTATTATTATTTTCTTTTATCTGGAGTGTAAACTGCACCCCACTTTCCCTATATTAGTGACATCCCACAAACCGCGCCCGTCAGATAGGAGAGACAGGTTTTCTTCGATCGTACCCCACATATCTATCAATTGACCAATCCCGTCATAGTGATCCCTCTCCGACCAGTCCCGACATTGTGATCCGTCTCCCACCAGTCCCGACATTGTGATCCCTCTCCGACCAGTCCCCTCATAGTGATCCCTCTCCGACCAGTCCGCTCATAGTGATCCCTCTCCGACCAGTCCGCTCATAGTGATCCCTCTCCGACCAGTCCCGACATTGTGATCCCTCTCCGACCAGTCCCGACATTGTGATTCCTCTCCGACCAGTCCCATCATAGTGATCCCTCTATGACCAGTCCTGTCATAGTGATCCCTCTCCGACCAGTCCCCTCATAGTGATCCCTCTCCGACCAGTCCGCTCATAGTGATCCCTCTCCGACCAGTCCCGACATTGTGATCCCTCTCCGACCAGTCCCCTCATAGTGATCCCTCTCCGACCAGTCCCGACATTGTGATCCCTCTCCGACCAGTCCCGACATTGTGATCCCTCTCCGACCAGTCCCCTCATAGTGATCCCTCTCCGACCAGTCCCGACATTGTGATCCCTCTCCGACCAGTCCCCTCATAGTGATCCCTCTCTGACCAGTCCCATCATAGTGATCCCTCTCTGACCAGTCCCCTCATAGTGATCCCTCTCTGACCAGTCCCCTCATAGTGATCCCTCTCCGACCAGTCCCCTCATAGTGATCCCTCTCCGACCAGTCCCCTCATAGTGATCCCTCTCCGACCAGTCCCCTCATAGTGATCCCTCTCTGACCAGTCCCATCATAGTGATCCCTCTCTGACCAGTCCCCTCATAGTGATCCCTCTCCGACCAGTCCCGACATTGTGATCCCTCTCCGACCAGTCCCCTCATAGTGATCCCTCTCTGACCAGTCCCATCATAGTGATCCCTCTCTGACCAGTCCCCTCATAGTGATCCCTCTCCGACCAGTCCCGTCATAGTGATCCCTCTCTGACCAGTCCCCTCATAGTGATCCCTCTCTGACCAGTCCCATCATAGTGATCCCTCTCTGACCAGTCCCCTCATAGTGATCCCTCTCTGACCAGTCCCATCATAGTGATCCCTCTCTGACCAGTCCCCTCATAGTGATCCCTCTCTGACCAGTCCCATCATAGTGATCCCTCTCTGACCAGTCCCCTCATAGTGATCCCTCTCTGACCAGTCCCCTCATAGTGATCCCTCTCTGACCAGTCCCATCATAGTGATCCCTCTCTGATCAGTCCCCTCATAGTGATCCCTCTCTGACCAGTCCCATCATAGTGATCCCTCTCTGACCAGTCCCCTCATAGTGATCCCTCTCTGACCAGTCCCCTCATAGTGATCCCTCTCCGACCAGTCCCGTCATAGTGATCCCTCTCTGACCAGTCCCCTCATAGTGATCCCTCTCTGACCAGTCCCATCATAGTGATCCCTCTCTGATCAGTCCCCTCATAGTGATCCCTCTCTGACCAGTCCCATCATAGTGATCCCTCTCTGACCAGTCCCCTCATAGTGATCCCTCTCTGACCAGTCCCGTCATAGTGATCCCTCTCTGAACAGTCCCATCATAGTGATCCCTCTCTGACCAGTCCCATCATAGTGATCCCTCTCTGACCAGTCCCCTCATAGTGATCCCTCTCCGACCAGTCCCCTCATAGTGATCCCTCTCTGACCAGTCCGCTCATAGTGATCCCTCTCTGACCAGTCCCATCATAGTGATCCCTCTCTGACCAGTCCCCTCATAGTGATCCCTCTCCGACCAGTCCCCTCATAGTGATCCCTCTCTGACCAGTCCCCTCATAGTGATCCCTCTCCGACCAGTCCGCTCATAGTGATCCCTCTCCGACCAGTCCCCTCATAGTGATCCCTCTCTGACCAGTCCTGTCATAGTGATCCCTCTCCGACCAGTCCCCTCATAGTGATCCCTCTCTGACCAGTCCCCTCATAGTGATCCCTCTCCGACCAGTCCGCTCATAGTGATCCCTCTCCAACCAGTCCTGTCATAGTGATCCCTCTCCAACCAGTCCTGTCATAGTGATCCCTCTCCGACCAGTCCCTTCATAGTGATCCCTCTCTGACCAGTCTCCTCATAGTGATCCCTCTCTGACCAGTCCCCTCATAGTGATCCCTCTCTGACCAGTCCCGTCATAGTGATCCCTCTCTGACCAGTCCCCTCATAGTGATCCCTCTCCGACCAGTCCCGTCATAGTGATCCCTCTCCGACCAGTCCCCTCATAGTGATCCCTCTCTGACCAGTCCCCTCATAGTGATCCCTCCCTGACCAGTCCCCTCATAGTGATCCCTCTCTGACCAGTCCTGTCATAGTGATCCCTCTCTGACCAGTCCCCTCATAGTGATCCCTCTCTGACCAGTCCCCTCATAGTGATCCCTCTCTGACCAGTCCTGTCATAGTGATCCCTCTCTGACCAGTCCCCTCATAGTGATCCCTCTCCGACCAGTCCCCTCATAGTGATCCCTCTCCGACCAGTCCCCTCATAGTGATCCCTCTCTGACCAGTCCCCTCATAGTGATCCCTCTCTGACCAGTCCCCTCATAGTGATCCCTCTCCGACCAGTCCCCTCATAGTGATCCCTCTCCGACCAGTCCCATCATAGTGATCCCTCTCTGACCAGTCCCATCATAGTGATCCCTCTCCGACCAGTCCCATCATAGTGATCCCTCTCCGACCAGTCCCATCATAGTGATCCCTCTCTGACCAGTCCCCTCATAGTGATCCCTCTCTGACCAGTCCCCTCATAGTGATCCCTCTCCGACCAGTCCCCTCATAGTGATCCCTCTCCGACCAGTCCCATCATAGTGATCCCTCTCTGACCAGTCCCCTCATAGTGATCCCTCTCCGACCAGTCCCCTCATAGTGATCCCTCTCCGACCAGTCCGCTCATAGTGATCCCTCTCCGACCAGTCCCCTCATAGTGATCCCTCTCCGACCAGTCCCCTCATAGTGATCCCTCTCCGACCAGTCCCTCATAGTGATCCCTCTCTGACCAGTCCCCTCATAGTGATCCCTCTCTGACCAGTCCCCTCATAGTGATCCCTCTCCGACCAGTCCCCTCATAGTGATCCCTCTCCGACCAGTCCCATCATAGTGATCCCTCTCTGACCAGTCCCCTCATAGTGATCCCTCTCCGACCAGTCCCCTCATAGTGATCCCTCTCCGACCAGTCCGCTCATAGTGATCCCTCTCCGACCAGTCCCCTCATAGTGATCCCTCTCCGACCAGTCCCCTCATAGTGATCCCTCTCCGACCAGTCCCGTCATAGTGATCCCTACTTATAACATATGTCCATGGACATTTATTGCCACCATGGGGCAGATAGAGCGCCCCCACATGTCAGATTCAGGGAGAATTTTGCTCCCCAATAAAGAGAACCTGTACTGGGAGAAGGAAAAGCTAAGCGTGTTTTACTGACACTCCCCTCCCCCTCCTCTCTGACAACCTGCTGGTCACATGACCCTGGGGGAGGGGCTGAGATATATATAAGAGGGAGGAGCCGACACTCTACAATGATTCTAAGGAAGCTTCTAAGACGGCTGGGAGTCCCTTCGAGGCCATTGGAGAACACGACCATGAGCACCGGTGAGTGCAACATGTCAGGGAGGAGTATGGGGGGCTCTGAGCTAAGGGGGGGGGTGAATATGGGGGGGCTCTGGGCTGAATTGGGGTGAATATGGGGGGCTCTGGGCTAATTGGGGTGAATATGGGGGGCTCTGAGCTAATGGAGGTGAATATGGGGGGCTCTGACCTAATGGGGAATGAATATGGGGGGCTCTGGGCTGAATTGGGGTGAATATGGGGGGCTCTGGGCTGAATTGGGGTGAATATGGGGGGCTCTGGGCTGAATTGGGGTGAATATGGGGGGCCCTGGGCTGAATTGGGGTGAATATGGGGGGCCCTGGGCTGAATTGGGGTGAATATGGGGGGGCCCTGGGCTGAATTGGGGTGAATATGGGGGGCCCTGGGCTGAATTGGGGTGAATATGGGGGGCCCTGGGCTGAATTGGGGTGAATATGGGGGGGCCCTGGGCTGAATTGGGGTGAATATGGGGGGCTCTGAGCTAATTGGGGTGAATATGGGGGGCCCTGGGCTGAATTGGGGTGAATATGGGGGGGCCCTGGGCTGAATTGGGGTGAATATGGGGGGCTCTGAGCTAATTGGGGTGAATATGGGGGGCCCTGGGCTGAATTGGGGTGAATATGGGGGGCCCTGGGCTGAATTGGGGTGAATATGGGGGGGCCCTGGGCTGAATTGGGGTGAATATGGGGGGCCTGGGGTGAATATGGGGGGCCCTGGGCTGAATTGGGGTGAATATGGGGGGCCTGGGGTGAATATGGGGGGCCCTGTGGGTATTCATTAATGGGGACATCTCTACAATCACTACGTCATGACACTTGTTTGTACGATCGTTTCTTGCATGTTTTCCCACAGCTGAATATCAGCCAATCAGAGGGCTTGTAGCACAGACGATCTCTCAGGTGGCCCCCTCCCCTCCCCCATGGAAGATCAGATTGTTGTGTCTCTTGGAGGCTCATCAGTGCCGGTCATTGTGATTCAGCACATTCCTGAGTCCCCTATGGACTTCTATAGAGCTGGAAGCCGATCGTTGTGTGTACATCGGTCACAGGGCGTGTCACAGGGCGTGTCACAGGGCGTGTCACAGGGCGTGTCTAATGTCACCTGGAGAATCTTCCCACCAATTATAGAACCTGATCTAATGTCCGCCATACACACTGCGACCCGCCATCGGGATCGATCTTTGTGAGTTGGGAATATGGAAGATCTGAACAATCGATCAGCTCTGTACCATAAAGTGCAGTAATACGAGTGTGTCGATCGATGTGCCATTCATTGTGAATCTCCACAACACACATGTGCTGCAATGAACGGCGTCCTGTGCGTCCCACTGCGACATATTACACCCAACGTCTACGTTTTCAATCGCTGAGATGTGATGCAGCAAATTCCTTCTCATTAGTCTGTTCAACGCAGAAAACGCGTCCAACGCATTGTGTATGGAGGCCAAACCGATCAAACAGACCGCGCCATTCTCTGAGGGGTGCGCGCCATTCTCCTGAGGGGTGCGCGCCATTCTCCCGAGGGGTGCGCGCCATTCTCCCGAGGGGTGCTCTCCATTCTCCTGAGGGGTGCTCTCCATTCTCCCGAGGGGTGCTCTCCATTCTCCCGAGGGGTGCTCTCCATTCTCCCGAGGGGTGCTCTCCATTCTCCCGAGGGGTGCTCTCCATTCTCCCGAGGGGTGCTCTCCATTCTCCCGAGGGGTGCTCTCCATTCTCCCGAGGGGTGCTCTCCATTCTCCCGAGGGGTGCTCTCCATTCTCCCGAGGGGTGCTCTCCATTCTCCCGAGGGGTGCTCTCCATTCTCCCGAGGGGTGCTCTCCATTCTCTGAGGGGGGTGCTCTCCATTCTCCTGAGGTACAATATATCTGTTACTGGTATCTATATAGCAGAAAAAATTATATATATATATATATATATATATATATATATATATATTGCAGCGCTTGTGATAAATTAAACCAAATACATAATTGTATTACTGCAGCTGTAAGAAAAGTACAAATACTTCAATAATACAAACACACAATACAGAGCTGGTAACAATCTCAGGAATATGACATGAAAAGTGCTGAGTGTAATGTTACTGGAATCAGAAATATGAAGAAAATGATAAATGTACAATAAATACTAAACACAAAGCAATATAAATGAAGTGTTGAAAGAATCAATGAAATGAATAATAGTGTGAAATAAATGCCATCAGTGGAGGGATACACGGGGGGAGGGGATACACGGGAGGATATACACGGGGGGTAGATACACGGGGGGGCTTCTGGTGGGGATCTGACTGGAGAGAAAGCAGCATCTCTTCACCTTGTGCTGACAGTCCGTCTTCTGGAGCGCTGCAGTCTGATGACTCTGATGATGTGATATGAGGAGGAAATAAGTCATATACAGATATTATTATACTTGTAGATTTCCACCATCTGATCAGACCCAAAAGGCAAAGAAAAGTGATCTGGTGAAGTATTGCGGAGAAAGAGATCACTTGCGCATGATAGCGCTACTCACAAGATTCTGGGTTGCAAACAGACCTATCAGAAAACTTCTGTGATCGCCGATAGAAGCGTGCGTTCCACGGGAACAGGAAGAACAATATATAATAATATCTGTATATGACTTATTTCCTCCTCATATCACATCATCAGAGTCATCAGACTGCAGCGCTCCAGAAGACGGACTGTCAGCACAAGGTGAAGAGATGCCGCTTTCTCTCCAGTCAGATCCCCACCAGAAGCCCCCCGTGTATCCCCTCCCCCCGTGTATCTCCCGTGTATCTCCCCCTGTGTATCTCCCGTGTATCCCCCCCCCCGTGTATCTCCCCCCGTGTATCTCCCATGTATCCCCCCCCCCGTGTATCTCCCCCTGTGTATCTCCCGTGTATCCCCCCCCCCCCCATGTATCTCCCGTGTATCCCCCCCCCCCGTGTATCTCCCCCCGTGTATCTCCCGTGTATCCCCCCCCGTGTATCTCCCATGTATCCCCCCCCCCGTGTATCTCCCCCTGTGTATCTCCCGTGTATCCCCCCCCCCCGTGTATCTCCCCCCGTGTATCTCCCATGTATCCCCCCCCCCGTGTATCTCCCCCTGTGTATCTCCCGTGTATCCCCCCCCCCCCCCGTGTATCTCCCGTGTATCCCCCCCCCCCATGTATCTCCCGTGTATCCCCCCCCCCCCGTGTATCTCCCCCCCGTGTATCTCCCGTGTATCTCCCCCTGTGTATCTCCCGTGTATCCCCCCCCCCCCGTGTATCTCCCCCCGTGTATCTCCCGTGTATCCCCCCCCCATGTATCTCCCGTGTATCCCCCCCCCCCCGTGTATCTCCCCCCCGTGTATCTCCCGTGTATCTCCCCCTGTGTATCTCCCGTGTATCTCCCCCCGTGTATCTCCCCCCGTGTATCTCCCGTGTATCTCCCCCCGTGTATCTCCCGTGTATCCCCCCCCCCCCCCGTGTATCTCCCATGTATCCCCCCCCCCCGTGTATCTACCCCCCGTGTATATCCTCCCGTGTATCTCCCGTGTATCCCCCCCCCCCCCGTGTATCTCCCCCCGTGTATCTCCCGTGTATCCCCCCCCCCCGTGTATCTCCCGTGTATCCCCCCCCCCCCCCCCCCGTGTATCTCCCGTGTATCCCCCCCCCCGTGTATCTCCCCCCGTGTATCTCCCATGTATCCCCCCCCCCCCGTGTATCTCCCGTGTATCCCCCCCTGTGTATCTCCCGTGTATCCCCCCCCCCCCTGTGTATCTCCCGTGTATCCCCCCCCCTGTGTATCCCCCCCCCCCCCCCCCCCCGTGTTTCCTCCACTGATGGCTTTTTTTTCACACTATTATTCATTTCATTGATTCTTTCAACACTTCATTTATATTGCTTTGTGTTTAGTATTTATTGTACATTTATCATTTTCTTCATATTTCTGATTCCAGTAACATTACACTCAGCACTTTTCATATCATATTCCTGAGATTGTTACCAGCTCTGTATTGTGTGTTGTTTTTAGTATCTATATAACGCCAGTAATCTCCATTCATCCCTGCCCCCAAGAGCTTGCACTCTAAGTCCTTTGCTCCATCCATGTCTATGGAGTGGGGGGTGTCACACAAATATCGGGGTCACTTCTCTACTCATCGCAGATTCCAACTCCTGCAAATGGCGCTCTCCGGGACGCAGGCGACTAAGTAACCGAGGGGCGGGGGAGGGAAGGAGGAGGAGCTTATTTTGAGTGTTAGGGTTTGTCAGCCTGCAATACCCGGGACCACCACTAGAGGGAGACTCCGCCCCCTATCCAGCTGGCTGACCACACACAGACAGATACAAATCTTACATACAATCTGGTGCACTCTAGTGGTTGGGGAGCCGTCACTTTTGGGGTTCCTCCAGCTGTCCTATGAGTGAGAACCCCGGTGTGAATCGCTCTTCCCACTCTCCACACACCATAGATTACCACCACCCAATCATTTGTCTGCAGACTGACCGCCTGGACCACCACACACAGTACAATCCCCCCCCCGGAGAGTCCCGACTTCTCACACACAATACAATCCTCCCCCGGAGAGTCCCGACTTCTCACACACAATACAATCCCCCCCCCGGAGAGTCCCGACTTCTCACACACAATACAATCCCCCCCCCCGGAGAGTCCCCGACTTCTCACACACAATACAATCCTCCCCCGGAGAGTCCCGACTTCTCACACACAATACAATCCTCCCCCCCCGGAGAGTCCCGACTTCTCACACACAATACAATCCCCCCCCCGGAGAGTCCCGACTTCTCACACACAATACAATCCCCCCCCCCCGGAGAGTCCCGACTTCTCACACACAATACAATCCCCCCCCCGGGGAGTCCCGACTTCTCACACACAATACAATTCCCCCCCCGGGGAGTCCCGACTTCTCACACACAATACAATCCTCCCCCGGGGAGTCCCGACTTCTCACACACAATACAATCCTCCCCCCCCGGAGAGTCCCGACTTCTCACACACAATACAATCCTCCCCCGGAGAGTCCCGACTTCTCACACACAATACAATCCTCCCCCGGAGAGTCCCGACTTCTCACACACAATACAATCCTCCCCCGGAGAGTCCCGACTTCTCACACACAATACAATCCTCCCCCCCCCCGGAGAGTCCCGACTTCTCACACACAATACAATCCCCCCCCCGGAGAGTCCCGACTTCTCACACACAATACAATCCCCCCCCCGGGAGTCCCGACTTCTCACACACAATACAATCCCCCCGGAGAGTCCCGACTTCTCACACACAATACAATCCCCCCCGGAGAGTCCCGACTTCTCACACACAATACAATCCCCCCGGAGAGTCCCGACTTCTCACACACAATACAATCCCCCCCCCGGAGAGTCCCGACTTCTCACACACAATACAATCCCCCCCCCGGGGAGTCCCGACTTCTCACACACAATACAATCCCCCCGGAGAGTCCCGACTTCTCACACACAATACAATCCCCCCCCGGAGAGTCCCGACTTCTCACACACAATACAATCCCCCCGGAGCGTCCCGACTTCTCACACACAATACAATCCCCCCCCCGGGGAGTCCCGACTTCTCACACACAATACAATCCCCCCGGAGAGTCCCGACTTCTCACACACAATACAATCCCCCCCCCCGGGGAGTCCCGACTTCTCACACACAATACAATCCCCCCCCCGGAGAGTCCCGACTTCTCACACACAATACAATCCTCCCCCCGGGGAGTCCCGACTTCTCACACACAATACAATCCCCCCGGAGCGTCCCGACTTCTCACACACAATACAATCCCCCCCCGGGGAGTCCCGACTTCTCACACACAATACAATCCCCCCGGAGAGTCCCGACTTCTCACACACAATACAATCCCCCCCCGGAGAGTCCCGACTTCTCACACACAATACAATCCCCCCCCCGGAGAGTCCCGACTTCTCACACACAATACAATCCTCCCCCGGGGAGTCCCGACTTCTCACACACAATACAATCCCCCCCCGGGAGTCCCGACTTCTCACACACAATACAATCCCCCCCCCGGGGAGTCCCGACTTCTCACACACAATACAATCCCCCCGGAGAGTCCCGACTTCTCACACACAATACAATCCCCCCCCCCGGGGAGTCCCGACTTCTCACACACAATACAATCCCCCCCCCGGGGAGTCCCGACTTCTCACACACAATACAATCCCCCCCCCGGAGAGTCCCGACTTCTCACACACAATACAATCCCCCCCCGGGGAGTCCCGACTTCTCACACACAATACAATCCCCCCCCCCCCCCCCCCCCGGGGAGTCCCGACTTCTCACACACAATACAATCCCCCCCCCCCGGAGAGTCCCGACTTCTCACACACAATACAATCCCCCCCCCCCGGAGAGTCCCGACTTCTCACACACAATACAATCCCCCCCCCGGGGAGTCCCGACTTCTCACACACAATACAATCCCCCCCCCGGGGAGTCCCGACTTCTCACACACAATACAATCCCCCCCCCGGGGAGTCCCGACTTCTCACACACAATACAATCCCCCCCCCGGAGAGTCCCGACTTCTCACACACAATACAATCCCCCCCCCGGGAGTCCCGACTTCTCACACACAATACAATCCTCCCCCGGAGAGTCCGACTTCTCACACACAATACAATCCCCCCCGGAGAGTCCCGACTTCTCACACACAATACAATCCCCCCCCCGGGGAGTCCGACTTCTCACACACAATACAATCCCCCCCCCGGGGAGTCCCGACTTCTCACACACAATACAATCCTCCCCCCGGAGAGTCCCGACTTCTCACACACAATACAATCCCCCCCCCGGAGAGTCCCGACTTCTCCCACACAATACAATCCCCCCCCCGGAGAGTCCCGACTTCTCACACACAATACAATCCCCCCCCCGGAGAGTCCCGACTTCTCACACACAATACAATCCCCCCCCGGAGAGTCCCGACTTCTCACACACAATACAATCCCCCCCCCCGGAGGAGTCCCGACTTCTCACACACAATACAATCCCCCCCCCCCCGGGGAGTCCCGACTTCTCCCACACAATACAATCCCCCCCCGGGAGTCCCGACTTCTCCCACACAATACAATCCCCCCCCCGGGGAGTCCCGACTTCTCCCACACAATACAATCCCCCCCCCCGGGGAGTCCCGACTTCTCCCACACAATACAATCCTCCCCCCCCCGGAGAGTCCCGACTTCTCACACACAATACAATCCCCCCGGAGAGTCCCGACTTCTCACACACAATACAATCCCCCCCCCCGGGGAGTCCCGACTTCTCACACACAATACAATCCCCCCCCGGAGAGTCCCGACTTCTCACACACAATACAATCCCCCCCCCCCCGGGGAGTCCCGACTTCTCACACACAATACAATCCTCCCCCCCCCCGGAGAGTCCCGACTTCTCACACACAATACAATCCCCCCCCCGGAGAGTCCCGACTTCTCACACACAATACAATCCCCCCGGAGAGTCCCGACTTCTCACACACAATACAATCCCCCCCCCCGGGGAGTCCCGACTTCTCACACACAATACAATCCTCCCCCCCCGGAGAGTCCCGACTTCTCACACACAATACAATCCCCCCGGAGAGTCCCGACTTCTCACACACAATACAATCCCCCCCCCCCCGGGGAGTCCCGACTTCTCACACACAATACAATCCCCCCCCCCGGGGAGTCCCGACTTCTCACACACAATACAATCCCCCCCGGAGAGTCCCGACTTCTCACACACAATACAATCCCCCCCCCGGGGAGTCCCGACTTCTCACACACAATACAATCCCCCCCCCCGAGTCCCGACTCTCACCCCCCGTCCAATCCCCCCCCGGGAGTCCCGACTTCTCACACACAATACAATCCCCCCCGGAGAGTCCCGACTTCTCACACACAATACAATCCTCCCCCCGGGGAGTCCCGACTTCTCACACACAATACAATCCTCCCCCCCGGGGAGTCCCGACTTCTCACACACAATACAATCCCCCCCCGGAGAGTCCCGACTTCTCACACACAATACAATCCTCCCCCCGGGGAGTCCCGACTTCTCACACACAATACAATCCCCCCCCGGGAGTCCCGACTTCTCACACACAATACAATCCCCCCCCGGAGAGTCCCGACTTCTCACACACAATACAATCCCCCCGGAGAGTCCCGACTTCTCACACACAATACAATCCCCCCCCCCCCCGGGGAGTCCCGACTTCTCACACACAATACAATCCTCCCCCGGAGAGTCCCGACTTCTCACACACAATACAATCCTCCCCCCGGAGAGTCCCGACTTCTCACACACAATACAATCCCCCCCCCGGGAGTCCCGACTTCTCACACACAATACAATCCCCCCCCCGGGGAGTCCCGACTTCTCACACACAATACAATCCTCCCCCCCCCGGAGAGTCCCGACTTCTCACACACAATACAATCCTCCCCCCGGAGAGTCCCGACTTCTCACACACAATACAATCCTCCCCCGGAGAGTCCCGACTTCTCACACACAATACAATCCTCCCCCGGAGAGTCCCGACTTCTCACACACAATACAATCCCCCCCCCCGGAGAGTCCCGACTTCTCACACACAATACAATCCCCCCCCCCCGGGAGTCCCGACTTCTCACACACAATACAATCCCCCCCCCGGAGAGTCCCGACTTCTCACACACAATACAATCCCCCCCCGGGGAGTCCCGACTTCTCACACACAATACAATCCCCCCCGGAGAGTCCCGACTTCTCACACACAATACAATCCCCCCCCGGAGAGTCCCGACTTCTCACACACAATACAATCCCCCCCGGAGAGTCCCGACTTCTCACACACAATACAATCCCCCCCCCGGAGAGTCCCGACTTCTCACACACAATACAATCCCCCCCCCGGGAGTCCCGACTTCTCACACACAATACAATCCCCCCCCGGAGAGTCCCGACTTCTCACACACAATACAATCCCCCCCCGGAGAGTCCCGACTTCTCACACACAATACAATCCTCCCCCGGAGAGTCCCGACTTCTCACACACAATACAATCCCCCCCCCGGGGAGTCCCCGACTTCTCACACACAATACAATCCCCCCCGGTGAGTCCCGACTTCTCACACACAATACAATCCCCCCCCCCGGAGAGTCCCGACTTCTCACACACAATACAATCCCCCCCCCCGGAGAGTCCCGACTTCTCACACACAATACAATCCCCCCCCCGGAGAGTCCCGACTTCTCACACACAATACAATCCCCCCCCGGGGAGTCCCGACTTCTCACACACAATACAATCCCCCCCCCGGGGAGTCCCGACTTCTCACACACAATACAATCCCCCCCCGGAGAGTCCCGACTTCTCACACACAATACAATCCCCCCCCCCCGGGGAGTCCCGACTTCTCACACACAATACAATCCCCCCCCCGGGGGAGTCCCGACTTCTCACACACAATACAATCCCCCCCCGGAGAGTCCCGACTTCTCACACACAATACAATCCCCCCCCCGGGGAGTCCCGACTTCTCACACACAATACAATCCCCCCCCCGGGGAGTCCCGACTTCTCACACACAATACAATCCCCCCCCGGAGAGTCCCGACTTCTCACACACAATACAATCCCCCCCCCGGAGAGTCCCGACTTCTCACACACAATACAATCCCCCCCCCGGAGAGTCCCGACTTCTCACACACAATACAATCCCCCCCGGAGAGTCCCGACTTCTCACACACAATACAATCCCCCCCCCCGGGGAGTCCCGACTTCTCACACACAATACAATCCCCCCCCCCGGGGAGTCCCGACTTCTCACACACAGTACAATCCTCCCCCGGAGAGTCCCGACTTCTCACACACAATACAATTCCCCCCCCCGGAGAGTCCCGACTTCTCACACACAATACAATCCCCCCCCCCGGGGAGTCCCGACTTCTCACACACAATACAATCCCCCCCCCCCGGAGAGTCCCGACTTCTCACACACAATACAATCCCCCCCGGAGAGTCCCGACTTCTCACACACATTACAATCCCCCCCCCCGGGGAGTCCCGACTTCTCACACACAATACAATCCCCCCCCCCGGAGAGTCCCGACTTCTCACACACAATACAATCCCCCCCCGGAGAGTCCCGACTTCTCACACACAATACAATCCCCCCCCCCCCGGGGAGTCCCGACTTCTCACACACAATACAATCCCCCCCCGGGGAGTCCCGACTTCTCACACACAATACAATCCCCCCCCCCCGGGGAGTCCCGACTTCTCCCACACAATACAATCCCCCCCCCGGGGAGTCCCGACTTCTCCCACACAATACAATCCTCCCCCCCCCGGAGAGTCCCGACTTCTCACACACAATACAATCCCCCCCGGAGAGTCCCGACTTCTCACACACAATACAATCCCCCCCCCGGGGAGTCCCGACTTCTCACACACAATACAATCCTCCCCCCCGGAGAGTCCCGACTTCTCACACACAATACAATCCCCCCCCCCCCCGGGGAGTCCCGACTTCTCACACACAATACAATCCCCCCCCGGGAGTCCCGACTTCTCACACACAATACAATCCCCCCCCCCCGGAGAGTCCCGACTTCTCACACACAATACAATCCCCCCCCCCGGAGAGTCCCGACTTCTCACACACAATACAATCCCCCCCCGGGGAGTCCCGACTTCTCACACACAATACAATCCCCCCCCCCCCCCCCGGAGAGTCCCGACTTCTCACACACAATACAATCCTCCCCCGGAGAGTCCCGACTTCTCACACACAATACAATCCTCCCCCCGGGAGTCCCGACTTCTCACACACAATACAATCCTCCCCCCCGGAGAGTCCCGACTTCTCACACACAATACAATTCCCCCCCCCGGGAGTCCCGACTTCTCACACACAATACAATCCCCCCCCGGGAGTCCCGACTTCTCACACACAATACAATCCCCCCCCGGAGAGTCCCGACTTCTCACACACAATACAATCCTCCCCCCGGGGAGTCCCGACTTCTCACACACAATACAATCCCCCCCGGAGAGTCCCGACTTCTCACACACAATACAATCCCCCCCGGAGAGTCCCGACTTCTCACACACAATACAATCCCCCCCCCCCGGAGAGTCCCGACTTCTCACACACAATACAATCCCCCCCCCCCGGGGAGTCCCGACTTCTCACACACAATACAATCCCCCCCCCGGAGAGTCCCGACTTCTCACACACAATACAATCCCCCCCCGGGAGTCCCGACTTCTCACACACAATACAATCCCCCCCGGAGAGTCCCGACTTCTCACACACAATACAATCCCCCCCCCGGAGAGTCCCGACTTCTCACACACAATACAATCCCCCCCGGAGAGTCCCGACTTCTCACACACAATACAATCCCCCCCCCGGAGAGTCCCGACTTCTCACACACAATACAATCCCCCCCCCCGGAGAGTCCCGACTTCTCACACACAATACAATCCCCCCCCGGAGAGTCCCGACTTCTCACACACAATACAATCCCCCCCCGGAGAGTCCCGACTTCTCACACACAATACAATCCCCCCCGGAGAGTCCCGACTTCTCACACACAATACAATCCCCCCCCCCGGGGAGTCCCGACTTCTCACACACAATACAATCCCCCCCCGGAGAGTCCCGACTTCTCACACACAATACAATCCCCCCCCCCGGAGAGTCCCGACTTCTCACACACAATACAATCCCCCCCCCCGGGGAGTCCCGACTTCTCACACACAATACAATCCCCCCCCCGGAGAGTCCCGACTTCTCACACACAATACAATCCCCCCCCGGGGAGTCCCGACTTCTCACACACAATACAATCCCCCCCCCGGGGAGTCCCGACTTCTCACACACAATACAATCCCCCCCCGGAGAGTCCCGACTTCTCACACACAATACAATCCCCCCCCCGGTGAGTCCCGACTTCTCACACACAATACAATCCCCCCCGGGGAGTCCCGACTTCTCACACACAATACAATCCCCCCCCCCGGAGAGTCCCGACTTCTC
>NC_133336.1:219204297-219252649 GCF_042186555.1 Aquarana catesbeiana | reverse complement strand
CCCGACTTCTCACACACAATACAATCCCCCGGAGAGTCCCGACTTCTCACACACAATACAATCCCCCCCCCGGAGAGTCCCGACTTCTCACACACAATACAATCCTCCCCCCGGGGAGTCCCGACTTCTCACACACAATACAATCCTCCCCCCGGGGAGTCCCGACTTCTCACACACAATACAATCCTCCCCCCGGGGAGTCCCGACTTCTCACACACAATACAATCCCCCCCCCGGAGAGTCCCGACTTCTCACACACAATACAATCCCCCCCGGAGAGTCCCGACTTCTCACACACAATACAATCCCCCCCCCCCCCCCCCCCCGGGGAGTCCCGACTTCTCACACACAATACAATCCCCCCCCCGGGGAGTCCCGACTTCTCACACACAATACAATCCCCCCCGGAGAGTCCCGACTTCTCACACACAATACAATCCCCCCGGAGAGTCCCGACTTCTCACACACAATACAATCCTCCCCCGGGAGTCCCGACTTCTCACACACAATACAATCCTCCCCCCGGGGAGTCCCGACTTCTGACACACAATACAATCCCCCCGGAGAGTCCCGACTTCTCACACACAATACAATCCCCCCCCCCCCCGGAGAGTCCCGACTTCTCACACACAATACAATCCCCCCCCCGGAGAGTCCCGACTTCTCACACACAATACAATCCCCCCGGAGAGTCCCGACTTCTCACACACAATACAATCCCCCCCCCCGGGGAGTCCCGACTTCTCACACACAATACAATCCCCCCCCGGGGAGTCCCGACTTCTCACACACAATACAATCCCCCCCCCCGGGGAGTCCCGACTTCTCACACACAATACAATCCCCCCCCGGGGAGTCCCGACTTCTCACACACAATACAATCCCCCCCGGAGAGTCCCGACTTCTCACACACAATACAATCCCCCCCCCCCCGGGGAGTCCCGACTTCTCACACACAATACAATCCCCCCCCGGAGAGTCCCGACTTCTCACACACAATACAATCCCCCCCCCCCCGGGGAGTCCCGACTTCTCACACACAATACAATCCCCCCCCGGAGAGTCCCGACTTCTCACACACAATACAATCCCCCCCCCGGAGAGTCCCGACTTCTCACACACAATACAATCCTCCCCCGGAGAGTCCCGACTTCTCACACACAATACAATCCCCCCCCGGAGAGTCCCGACTTCTCACACACAGTACAATCCCCCCCCCCGGAGAGTCCCGACTTCTCACACACAGTACAATCCCCCCCCCGGAGAGTCCCGACTTCTCACACACAATACAATCCCCCCCCGGAGAGTCCCGACTTCTCACACACAATACAATCCCCCCCCCCCCGGGAGTCCCGACTTCTCCCACACAATACAATCCCCCCCCGGGGAGTCCCGACTTCTCCCACACAATACAATCCCCCCCCGGGGAGTCCCGACTTCTCCCACACAATACAATCCCCCCCCCGGGGAGTCCCGACTTCTCCCACACAATACAATCCTCCCCCCCGGAGAGTCCCGACTTCTCACACACAATACAATCCCCCCGGAGAGTCCCGACTTCTCACACACAATACAATCCCCCCCCCGGGAGTCCCGACTTCTCACACACAATACAATCCCCCCCGGAGAGTCCCGACTTCTCACACACAATACAATCCCCCCCCCCCCGGGGAGTCCCGACTTCTCACACACAATACAATCCTCCCCCCCCCGGAGAGTCCCGACTTCTCACACACAATACAATCCCCCCCCCGGAGAGTCCCGACTTCTCACACACAATACAATCCCCCCCCGGAGAGTCCCGACTTCTCACACACAATACAATCCCCCCCCGGAGAGTCCCGACTTCTCACACACAATACAATCCCCCCCCGGAGAGTCCCGACTTCTCACACACAATACAATCCCCCCGGAGAGTCCCGACTTCTCACACACAATACAATCCCCCCCAGGCCCCCCCCCCCCCCGGGAGTCCCGACTTCTCACACACAATACAATCCCCCCCCGGGGAGTCCCGACTTCTCACACACAATACAATCCCCCCCCGGAGAGTCCCGACTTCTCACACACAATACAATCCCCCCCGGAGAGTCCCGACTTCTCACACACAATACAATCCCCCCGGAGAGTCCCGACTTCTCACACACAATACAATCCCCCCCCCCCCCCCCCCCCGGGAGTCCCGACTTCTCACACACAATACAATCCCCCCCCGGGGAGTCCCGACTTCTCACACACAATACAATCCCCCCCCCCCGGAGAGTCCCGACTTCTCACACACAATACAATCCCCCCGGAGAGTCCCGACTTCTCACACACAATACAATCCTCCCCCCGGGGAGTCCCGACTTCTCACACACAATACAATCCTCCCCCCGGGGAGTCCCGACTTCTCACACACAATACAATCCCCCCCCCGGAGAGTCCCGACTTCTCACACACAATACAATCCCCCCGGAGAGTCCCGACTTCTCACACACAATACAATCCCCCCCCCCCCCCCCCCCGGGGAGTCCCGACTTCTCACACACAATACAATCCCCCCCCCGGGGAGTCCCGACTTCTCACACACAATACAATCCCCCCCGGAGAGTCCCGACTTCTCACACACAATACAATCCCCCCGGAGAGTCCCGACTTCTCACACACAATACAATCCTCCCCCCGGGGAGTCCCGACTTCTCACACACAATACAATCCTCCCCCCGGGGAGTCCCGACTTCTGACACACAATACAATCCCCCCGGAGAGTCCCGACTTCTCACACACAATACAATCCCCCCCCCCCCGGAGAGTCCCGACTTCTCACACACAATACAATCCCCCCCCCGGAGAGTCCCGACTTCTCACACACAATACAATCCCCCCGGAGAGTCCCGACTTCTCACACACAATACAATCCCCCCGGAGAGTCCCGACTTCTCACACACAATACAATCCCCCCCCCCGGGAGTCCCGACTTCTCACACACAATACAATCCCCCCCGGGGAGTCCCGACTTCTCACACACAATACAATCCCCCCCCCGGGGAGTCCCGACTTCTCACACACAATACAATCCCCCCCGGGGAGTCCCGACTTCTCACACACAATACAATCCCCCCCGGAGAGTCCCGACTTCTCACACACAATACAATCCCCCCCCCCCCGGGGAGTCCCGACTTCTCACACACAATACAATCCCCCCCCGGAGAGTCCCGACTTCTCACACACAATACAATCCCCCCCCCCCCCGGGGAGTCCCGACTTCTCACACACAATACAATCCCCCCCCCGGAGAGTCCCGACTTCTCACACACAATACAATCCCCCCCCCGGAGAGTCCCGACTTCTCACACACAATACAATCCCCCCCCCGGAGAGTCCCGACTTCTCACACACAATACAATCCCCCCCCCGGAGAGTCCCGACTTCTCACACACAAGACTTTTATCATTTAGTTCACACCACAGAAAACGCCCTCCAGATCCGTCCCCCCATGTTTCTCTGCATGCGCGGTTTTAACGTGTTTTATGACTCATTGTGGTGTGTTTTTGAAGCGTTACGGGTGCTTTTCTTTGCTGTAGCAAATTCTCCTCCAATCTAATGAGGACCTCCACGGCCAGAGATAGCGGACATCCTTCTGTATGTGGTGGGTACAAATATGGTGAAAGTCATTGGGCGCCAGACACTTCTCAGATGTAAAAGAGGTTTTATTTCTCTTAACAGTCCTTTTTTTTTTTTTTTTTTTTTTTTATATATTTTGAGGGGAAAGAGGGTTAGGGCCAGGACACCCTTAGTTGTAATTTCAATAGGCAGACTCCGAGACTTCAATAGAAGAACAGCCCTATGGGGCAAGGCCCCACTTCTGTATGTGTAGGATTGCCGTCTCCTATGGCAACAATCTTTAACCGTTTCTAACACAAAGTAACAATTCTTTCACCTTCACTACAACTTCTCCTTGTAGTTCTTCAGCCCACTGAGGTCCCGATCTCTCACCAGACCCTCTGACTCTGAATCCTTGGAGCTCCACCAAGGTTTTATGGTGGTATCTCCCTCAAGTCTCACCCCGCTTCCCTGCTGGGTCGTGAGAATACGGCTCCGGTACTTTCTTCAGTTACTCACTGAGGTCCCGATCTCTCACCAGACCTTCTGACTCTGAATCCTTGGAGCTCCACCAAGGTTTTATGGTGGTATCTCCCTCAAGTCTCACCCCACTTCCCTGCTGGGTCGTGAGAATACGGCTCCGGTACTTTCTTCAGTTACTCACTGAGGTCCCTGGTCAAGGTGGACGGTCCCTTCGTGGTGACACCTTCCCCTCTACCTCCGACCACTGACAGGTTCTCCGGCCGTCAGAACCGTCACTTCTGATTGGACTACAATCCACAATCCCAACCCTGCGCTGCTCTCTAACTTCTGGATAGACCCTCAGACAGTCTAGCAGTCAGATGTCCCCGGGATAGGACCAATCTTCAGCCTAACAACCCGGGGCAGACGAAACACGTCCACCCAGACAGCCGTCCAGGTGGCACCGAACCCCGATCACCTGACTCCACTGAATACGTAGGTCCTCATTCAAGAAAACCCCCGCTCATTGGCTGGGACACCCCATATAACCATAACCTAGGGTTGCCACCTGTCCAGGGTTCACCCGGACAGTTCAGGTTTGGAATCATGTGTCCGGGTTTTAGACTGCCAGAAACCCGGACACATTATTCAGACCGGACTGTGACTTCTCAGCAGGGATGATGGCTGCAGATGTCTAATCTGAGAGTGTCTGTTACTCTTTCACAGTGCCTAAAGCCAGCCCCCCTCCCCCACACAGACAGGAGAGAGGGATCGATCTGCACCCCCCCCACATTCCAATCCCCCCACCCCCTACACAGACAGGAGAGAGGGATCGATCTGCACCTCCCCCCACACTCCAATCCCCCCTCCCCCCACACTCCAATCCCCCCTCCCCCCACACTCCAATCCCCCCTCCCCCACACAGACAGGAGAGGAGAGAGGGATCGATCTGCACCCCCCCCCCACACTCCAATCCCCCCTCCCCCCACACTCCAATCCCCCCTCCCCCCACACAGACAGGAGAGGAGAGAGGGATCGATCTGCACCCCCCCCACACTCCAATCCCCCCTCCCCCCACACAGACAGGAGAGGAGAGAGGATCGATCTGCACCCCCCCACACTCCAATCCCCCCTCCCCCCACACAGACAGGAGAGGAGAGAGGGATCGATCTGCACCCCCCCCACACTCCAATCCCCCCTCCCCCCACACAGACAGGAGAGGAGAGAGGGATCGATCTGCACCCCCCCCACACTCCAATCCCCCCTCCCCCCACACTCCAATCCCCCCTCCCCCCACACTCCAATCCCCCCTCCCCCCACACTCCAATCCCCCTCCCCCCACACAGAGGAGAGAGGGATCGATCTGCACCTCTTCCTTCCGCCCCCCCCCTATGTTTGCCCCTCCCCCCACACTCCAATCCCCCCTCCCCCCACACAGACAGGAGAGGAGAGAGGGATCGATCTGCACCCCCCCCACACTCCAATCCCCCCTCCCCCCACACTCCAATCCCCCCTCCCCCCCACACTCCAATCCCCCCTCCCCCCACACTCCAATCCCCCCTCCCCCCACACAGAGGAGAGAGGGATCAAACTGCACCTCCCCCACACTCCAATCCCCCCTCCCCCCCACACTCCAATCCCCCCTCCCCCCACACTCCAATCCCCCCTCCCCCCACACAGAGGAGAGAGGGATCAAACTGCACCTCCCCCACACTTCAATCCCCGGCGCTGGGCCTCAGATACATCTGGATGAGAGGAGCCAAGGGGTGAGTGAGCTCACCATCCATCCCTGTCTGTGACTGAAGTCTCCCCCCTTCTATCTCCTGCCTCTGAGTGAGTACACCGAGGGGAATCGGGGTTCTCACAGCACCCCTTATATCAGAGTTCATAGGGCCCATAGGGGTGGCTATGGGTGCAAAATTTGCGCCCAGCATGGCCAATTTATTTATGGCCAAATGGGAGGAGGATGTGGTCTAATCCAACAGACGATCGGAAGAGATGTTCTGGGGTAGATACATAGACGACATCCTCCTCCTGTGGGACTCAACAATAATACATTGGGGATTGTGTTCCAGTTTGAGAGCCGTCCCAGGAAGATGACTTGTCTGGATCGAACTATACAGGATGGAATCTTCAGTATGTCCACCTTCTTTAAGAGTAGCGATCGGAACGGGTATATTGGACAGGTGTCATCATCCCTCATGGCTTAAGTCGGTACCCCGGAGCCAATTCCTTTTTTCATACAGGCTGCTAATTTGAAAGGGAGATTCACTGAAAAAGGTTATTGATCTAATGATTTGAATGGAGTGATTAATGAGGGGGGGAATACTTATTCCCAACAGAATTCTGATATTAAAAAATGTTTTTCCGAACATTGGGGAGTCCTTTAAAAATGCTAAACTTTTGGGTCCGGTGCCCCCAGATTAGAGGAGTTCCCCAACATTTTGGATGCCCCTTTTTCCAAAAATCTAAAGGTTATGACCCCTGTGGGGGGTGTAATGTTTGTGCCATTAACACCGATAAAAGTAGAGAAATATGTCAATTTAGATCTCATGCTGCGGGTAAAACCTTTGTCATCACAGGCTGCGGGTAAAACCTTTGTCATCACAGGCTGCGGGTAAAACCTTTGTCATCTCATGCTGCGGGTAAAACCTTTGTCATCTCATGCTGCGGGTAAAACCTTTGTCATCACAGGCTGCGGGTAAAACCTTTGTCATCTCACGCTGCGGGTAAAACCTTTGTCATCACAGGCTGCGGGTAAAACCTTTGTCATCACAGGCTGCGGGTAAAACCTTTGTCATCTCACGCTGCGGGTAAAACCTTTGTCATCACAGGCTGCGGGTAAAACCTTTGTCATCTCACGCTGCGGGTAAAACCTTTGTCATCACAGGCTGCGGGTAAAACCTTTGTCATCACAGGCTGCGGGTAAAACCTTTGTCATCACAGGCTGCGGGTAAAACCTTTGTCATCACAGGCTGCGGGTAAAGCCTTTGTCATCTCACGCTGCGGGTAAAACCTTTGTCATCACAGGCTGCGGGTAAAACCTTTGTCATCTCACGCTGCGGGTAAAACCTTTGTCATCACAGGCTGCGGGTAAAACCTTTGTCATCACAGGCTGCGGGTAAAACCTTTGTCATCTCACGCTGCGGGTAAAACCTTTGTCATCACAGGCTGCGGGTAAAACCTTTGTCATCTCACGCTGCGGGTAAAACCTTTGTCATCACAGGCTGCGGGTAAAACCTTTGTCATCACAGGCTGCGGGTAAAACCTTTGTCATCACAGGCTGCGGGTAAAACCTTTGTCATCACAGGCTGCGGGTAAAGCCTTTGTCATCTCACGCTGCGGGTAAAACCTTTGTCATCACAGGCTGCGGGTAAAACCTTTGTCATCTCACGCTGCGGGTAAAACCTTTGTCATCTCAGGCTGCGGGTAAAACCTTTGTCATCTCAGGCTGCGGGTAAAACCTTTGTCATCTCAGGCTGCGGGTAAAACCTTTGTCATCTCAGGCTGCGGGTAAAACCTTTGTCATCTCAGGCTGCGGGTAAAACCTTTGTCATCACAGGCTGCGGGTAAAACCTTTGTCATCACAGGCTGCGGGTAAAACCTTTGTCATCTCACGCTGCGGGTAAAACCTTTGTCATCTCACGCTGCGGGTAAAACCTTTGTCATCTCAGGCTGCGGGTAAAACCTTTGTCATCTCATGCTGCGGGTAAAACCTTTGTCATCTCACGCTGCGGGTAAAACCTTTGTCATCACAGGCTGCGGGTAAAACCTTTGTCATCACAGGCTGCGGGTAAAACCTTTGTCATCTCACGCTGCGGGTAAAACCTTTGTCATCTCACGCTGCGGGTAAAACCTTTGTCATCACAGGCTGCGGGTAAAACCTTTGTCATCTCACGCTGCGGGTAAAACCTTTGTCATCTCAGGCTGCGGGTAAAACCTTTGTCATCACAGGCTGCGGGTAAAACCTTTGTCATCACAGGCTGCGGGTAAAACCTTTGTCATCTCAGGCTGCGGGTAAAACCTTTGTCATCACAGGCTGCGGGTAAAACCTTTGTCATCTCAGGCTGCGGGTAAAACCTTTGTCATCACAGGCTGCGGGTAAAACCTTTGTCATCACAGGCTGCGGGTAAAACTTTTGTCATCACAGGCTGCGGGTAAAACCTTTGTCATCACATGCTGCGGGTAAAACCTTTGTCATCTCAGGCTGCGGGTAAAACCTTTGTCATCTCAGGCTGCGGGTAAAACCTTTGTCATCACAGGCTGCGGGTAAAACCTTTGTCATCACAGGCTGCGGGTAAAACTTTTGTCATCACAGGCTGCGGGTAAAACCTTTGTCATCACATGCTGCGGGTAAAACCTTTGTCATCTCAGGCTGCGGGTAAAACCTTTGTCATCTCACGCTGCGGGTAAAACCTTTGTCATCACAGGCTGCGGGTAAAACCTTTGTCATCTCAGGCTGCGGGTAAAACCTTTGTCATCTCAGGCTGCGGGTAAAACCTTTGTCATCTCAGGCTGCGGGTAAAACCTTTGTCATCACAGGCTGCGGGTAAACCTTTGTCATCACAGGCTGCGGGTAAAACCTTTGTCATCACAGGCTGCGGGTAAAACCTTTGTCATCTCACGCTGCGGGTAAAACCTTTGTCATCTCACGCTGCGGGTAAAACCTTTGTCATCACAGGCTGCGGGTAAAACCTTTGTCATCTCACGCTGCGGGTAAAACCTTTGTCATCTCAGGCTGCGGGTAAAACCTTTGTCATCACAGGCTGCGGGTAAAACCTTTGTCATCACAGGCTGCGGGTAAAACCTTTGTCATCTCAGGCTGCGGGTAAAACCTTTGTCATCACAGGCTGCGGGTAAAACCTTTGTCATCTCAGGCTGCGGGTAAAACCTTTGTCATCACAGGCTGCGGGTAAAACCTTTGTCATCACAGGCTGCGGGTAAAACTTTTGTCATCACAGGCTGCGGGTAAAACCTTTGTCATCACATGCTGCGGGTAAAACCTTTGTCATCTCAGGCTGCGGGTAAAACCTTTGTCATCTCAGGCTGCGGGTAAAACCTTTGTCATCACAGGCTGCGGGTAAAACCTTTGTCATCACAGGCTGCGGGTAAAACTTTTGTCATCACAGGCTGCGGGTAAAACCTTTGTCATCACATGCTGCGGGTAAAACCTTTGTCATCTCAGGCTGCGGGTAAAACCTTTGTCATCTCACGCTGCGGGTAAAACCTTTGTCATCACAGGCTGCGGGTAAAACCTTTGTCATCTCAGGCTGCGGGTAAAACCTTTGTCATCTCAGGCTGCGGGTAAAACCTTTGTCATCTCAGGCTGCGGGTAAAACCTTTGTCATCACAGGCTGCGGGTAAAACCTTTGTCATCACAGGCTGCGGGTAAAACCTTTGTCATCTCAGGCTGCGGGTAAAACCTTTGTCATCTCAGGCTGCGGGTAAAACCTTTGTCATCTCAGGCTGCGGGTAAAACCTTTGTCATCTCAGGCTGCGGGTAAAACCTTTGTCATCTCAGGCTGCGGGTAAAACCTTTGTCATCTCAGGCTGCGGGTAAAACCTTTGTCATCTCAGGCTGCGGGTAAAACCTTTGTCATCTCAGGCTGCGGGTAAAACCTTTGTCATCTCAGGCTGCGGGTAAAACCTTTGTCATCTCAGGCTGCGGGTAAAACCTTTGTCATCTCAGGCTGCGGGTAAAACCTTTGTCATCTCAGGCTGCGGGTAAAACCTTTGTCATCACAGGCTGCGGGTAAAACCTTTGTCATCAGAGGCTGCGGGTAAAACCTTTGTCATCACAGGCTGCGGGTAAAACCTTTGTCATCTCACGCTGCGGGTAAAACCTTTGTCATCAGAGGCTGCGGGTAAAACCTTTGTCATCTCAGGCTGCGGGTAAAACCTTTGTCATCTCAGGCTGCGGGTAAAACCTTTGTCATCTCAGGCTGCGGGTAAAACCTTTGTCATCTCAGGCTGCGGGTAAAACCTTTGTCATCTCAGGCTGCGGGTAAAACCTTTGTCATCAGACGCTGCGGGTAAAACCTTTGTCATCAGACGCTGCGGGTAAAACCTTTGTCATCACAGGCTGCGGGTAAAACCTTTGTCATCACAGGCTGCGGGTAAAACCTTTGTCATCACAGGCTGCGGGTAAAACCTTTGTCATCACAGGCTGCGGGTAAAACCTTTGTCATCTCAGGCTGCGGGTAAAACCTTTGTCATCTCAGGCTGCGGGTAAAACCTTTGTCATCTCAGGCTGCGGGTAAAACCTTTGTCATCTCAGGCTGCGGGTAAAACCTTTGTCATCTCAGGCTGCGGGTAAAACCTTTGTCATCTCAGGCTGCGGGTAAAACCTTTGTCATCACAGGCTGCGGGTAAAACCTTTGTCATCACAGGCTGCGGGTAAAACCTTTGTCATCACAGGCTGCGGGTAAAACCTTTGTCATCTCAGGCTGCGGGTAAAACCTTTGTCATCTCAGGCTGCGGGTAAAACCTTTGTCATCTCAGGCTGCGGGTAAAACCTTTGTCATCTCACGCTGCGGGTAAAACCTTTGTCATCACAGGCTGCGGGTAAAACCTTTGTCATCTCAGGCTGCGGGTAAAACCTTTGTCATCACAGGCTGCGGGTAAAACCTTTGTCATCTCAGGCTGCGGGTAAAACCTTTGTCATCTCAGGCTGCGGGTAAAACCTTTGTCATCACAGGCTGCGGGTAAAACCTTTGTCATCACAGGCTGCGGGTAAAACCTTTGTCATCACAGGCTGCGGGTAAAACCTTTGTCATCTCAGGCTGCGGGTAAAACCTTTGTCATCTCAGGCTGCGGGTAAAACCTTTGTCATCTCAGGCTGCGGGTAAAACCTTTGTCATCTCAGGCTGCGGGTAAAACCTTTGTCATCTCAGGCTGCGGGTAAAACCTTTGTCATCTCAGGCTGCGGGTAAAACCTTTGTCATCACAGGCTGCGGGTAAAACCTTTGTCATCACAGGCTGCGGGTAAAACCTTTGTCATCTCAGGCTGCGGGTAAAACCTTTGTCATCTCAGGCTGCGGGTAAAACCTTTGTCATCTCAGGCTGCGGGTAAAACCTTTGTCATCTCAGGCTGCGGGTAAAACCTTTGTCATCTCAGGCTGCGGGTAAAACCTTTGTCATCTCAGGCTGCGGGTAAAACCTTTGTCATCTCAGGCTGCGGGTAAAACCTTTGTCATCTCAGGCTGCGGGTAAAACCTTTGTCATCTCAGGCTGCGGGTAAAACCTTTGTCATCACAGGCTGCGGGTAAAACCTTTGTCATCACAGGCTGCGGGTAAAACCTTTGTCATCTCAGGCTGCGGGTAAAACCTTTGTCATCTCAGGCTGCGGGTAAAACCTTTGTCATCACAGGCTGCGGGTAAAACCTTTGTCATCTCACGCTGCGGGTAAAACCTTTGTCATCTCAGGCTGCGGGTAAAACCTTTGTCATCACAGGCTGCGGGTAAAACCTTTGTCATCACAGGCTGCGGGTAAAACCTTTGTCATCACAGGCTGCGGGTAAAACCTTTGTCATCACAGGCTGCGGGTAAAACCTTTGTCATCACAGGCTGCGGGTAAAACCTTTGTCATCTCACGCTGCGGGTAAAACCTTTGTCATCTCAGGCTGCGGGTAAAACCTTTGTCATCACAGGCTGCGGGTAAAACCTTTGTCATCACAGGCTGCGGGTAAAACCTTTGTCATCAGACGCTGCGGGTAAAACCTTTGTCATCTCAGGCTGCGGGTAAAACCTTTGTCATCTCAGGCTGCGGGTAAAACCTTTGTCATCTCAGGCTGCGGGTAAAACCTTTGTCATCTCAGGCTGCGGGTAAAACCTTTGTCATCTCAGGCTGCGGGTAAAACCTTTGTCATCACATGCTGCGGGTAAAACCTTTGTCATCACAGGCTGCGGGTAAAACCTTTGTCATCACAGGCTGCGGGTAAAACCTTTGTCATCTCAGGCTGCGGGTAAAACCTTTGTCATCACATGCTGCGGGTAAAACCTTTGTCATCACAGGCTGCGGGTAAAACCTTTGTCATCTCACGCTGCGGGTAAAACCTTTGTCATCACAGGCTGCGGGTAAAACCTTTGTCATCACAGGCTGCGGGTAAAACCTTTGTCATCTCACGCTGCGGGTAAAACCTTTGTCATCTCAGGCTGCGGGTAAAACCTTTGTCATCTCACGCTGCGGGTAAAACCTTTGTCATCACAGGCTGCGGGTAAAACCTTTGTCATCACAGGCTGCGGGTAAAACCTTTGTCATCACAGGCTGCGGGTAAAACCTTTGTCATCACAGGCTGCGGGTAAAACCTTTGTCATCACAGGCTGCGGGTAAAACCTTTGTCATCTCAGGCTGCGGGTAAAACCTTTGTCATCACAGGCTGCGGGTAAAACCTTTGTCATCACAGGCTGCGGGTAAAACCTTTGTCATCACAGGCTGCGGGTAAAACCTTTGTCATCTCAGGCTGCGGGTAAAACCTTTGTCATCAGACGCTGCGGGTAAAACCTTTGTCATCACATGCTGCGGGTAAAACCTTTGTCATCTCAGGCTGCGGGTAAAACCTTTGTCATCACAGGCTGCGGGTAAAACCTTTGTCATCACAGGCTGCGGGTAAAACCTTTGTCATCAGACGCTGCGGGTAAAACCTTTGTCATCTCAGGCTGCGGGTAAAACCTTTGTCATCTCAGGCTGCGGGTAAAACCTTTGTCATCAGACGCTGCGGGTAAAACCTTTGTCATCAGACGCTGCGGGTAAAACCTTTGTCATCACAGGCTGCGGGTAAAACCTTTGTCATCTCAGGCTGCGGGTAAAACCTTTGTCATCTCAGGCTGCGGGTAAAACCTTTGTCATCTCAGGCTGCGGGTAAAACCTTTGTCATCTCAGGCTGCGGGTAAAACCTTTGTCATCTCAGGCTGCGGGTAAAACCTTTGTCATCTCACGCTGCGGGTAAAACCTTTGTCATCACAGGCTGCGGGTAAAACCTTTGTCATCTCATGCTGCGGGTAAAACCTTTGTCATCTCACGCTGCGGGTAAAACCTTTGTCATCTCACGCTGCGGGTAAAACCTTTGTCATCTCAGGCTGCGGGTAAAACCTTTGTCATCTCAGGCTGCGGGTAAAACCTTTGTCATCACAGGCTGCGGGTAAAACCTTTGTCATCACAGGCTGCGGGTAAAACCTTTGTCATCTCAGGCTGCGGGTAAAACCTTTGTCATCACAGGCTGCGGGTAAAACCTTTGTCATCACAGGCTGCGGGTAAAACCTTTGTCATCACAGGCTGCGGGTAAAACCTTTGTCATCACAGGCTGCGGGTAAAACCTTTGTCATCTCACGCTGCGGGTAAAACCTTTGTCATCACAGGCTGCGGGTAAAGCCTTTGTCATCACAGGCTGCGGGTAAAACCTTTGTCATCACAGGCTGCGGGTAAAACCTTTGTCATCACAGGCTGCGGGTAAAACCTTTGTCATCTCAGGCTGCGGGTAAAACCTTTGTCATCACAGGCTGCGGGTAAAACCTTTGTCATCTCAGGCTGCGGGTAAAACCTTTGTCATCACAGGCTGCGGGTAAAACCTTTGTCATCTCAGGCTGCGGGTAAAACCTTTGTCATCTCAGGCTGCGGGTAAAACCTTTGTCATCACACGCTGCGGGTAAAACCTTTGTCATCTCAGGCTGCGGGTAAAGCCTTTGTCATCTCAGGCTGCGGGTAAAACCTTTGTCATCTCAGGCTGCGGGTAAAACCTTTGTCATCACACGCTGCGGGTAAAACCTTTGTCATCACAGGCTGCGGGTAAAACCTTTGTCATCACAGGCTGCGGGTAAAACCTTTGTCATCTCAGGCTGCGGGTAAAACCTTTGTCATCACAGGCTGCGGGTAAAACCTTTGTCATCACAGGCTGCGGGTAAAACCTTTGTCATCTCAGGCTGCGGGTAAAACCTTTGTCATCAGAGGCTGCGGGTAAAACCTTTGTCATCAGAGGCTGCGGGTAAAACCTTTGTCATCAGAGGCTGCGGGTAAAACCTTTGTCATCAGAGGCTGCGGGTAAAACCTTTGTCATCACAGGCTGCGGGTAAAACCTTTGTCATCACAGGCTGCGGGTAAAACCTTTGTCATCAGAGGCTGCGGGTAAAACCTTTGTCATCAGAGGCTGCGGGTAAAACCTTTGTCATCTCAGGCTGCGGGTAAAACCTTTGTCATCACACGCTGCGGGTAAAACCTTTGTCATCTCAGGCTGCGGGTAAAACCTTTGTCATCTCAGGCTGCGGGTAAAACCTTTGTCATCTCAGGCTGCGGGTAAAACCTTTGTCATCTCACGCTGCGGGTAAAACCTTTGTCATCACAGGCTGCGGGTAAAACCTTTGTCATCAGAGGCTGCGGGTAAAACCTTTGTCATCAGAGGCTGCGGGTAAAACCTTTGTCATCTCAGGCTGCGGGTAAAGCCTTTGTCATCTCAGGCTGCGGGTAAAACCTTTGTCATCTCAGGCTGCGGGTAAAACCTTTGTCATCACACGCTGCGGGTAAAACCTTTGTCATCTCAGGCTGCGGGTAAAGCCTTTGTCATCTCAGGCTGCGGGTAAAACCTTTGTCATCTCAGGCTGCGGGTAAAACCTTTGTCATCACACGCTGCGGGTAAAACCTTTGTCATCACAGGCTGCGGGTAAAACCTTTGTCATCACAGGCTGCGGGTAAAACCTTTGTCATCTCAGGCTGCGGGTAAAACCTTTGTCATCACAGGCTGCGGGTAAAACCTTTGTCATCAGAGGCTGCGGGTAAAACCTTTGTCATCAGAGGCTGCGGGTAAAACCTTTGTCATCACAGGCTGCGGGTAAAACCTTTGTCATCTCAGGCTGCGGGTAAAACCTTTGTCATCACAGGCTGCGGGTAAAACCTTTGTCATCAGAGGCTGCGGGTAAAACCTTTGTCATCAGAGGCTGCGGGTAAAACCTTTGTCATCAGAGGCTGCGGGTAAAACCTTTGTCATCTCAGGCTGCGGGTAAAACCTTTGTCATCTCAGGCTGCGGGTAAAACCTTTGTCATCTCAGGCTGCGGGTAAAACCTTTGTCATCTCAGGCTGCGGGTAAAACCTTTGTCATCAGAGGCTGCGGGTAAAACCTTTGTCATCAGAGGCTGCGGGTAAAACCTTTGTCATCAGAGGCTGCGGGTAAAACCTTTGTCATCTCAGGCTGCGGGTAAAACCTTTGTCATCTCAGGCTGCGGGTAAAACCTTTGTCATCTCAGGCTGCGGGTAAAACCTTTGTCATCTCAGGCTGCGGGTAAAACCTTTGTCATCTCAGGCTGCGGGTAAAACCTTTGTCATCTCAGGCTGCGGGTAAAACCTTTGTCATCTCAGGCTGCGGGTAAAACCTTTGTCATCTCAGGCTGCGGGTAAAACCTTTGTCATCACAGGCTGCGGGTAAAACCTTTGTCATCAGAGGCTGCGGGTAAAACCTTTGTCATCAGAGGCTGCGGGTAAAACCTTTGTCATCTCAGGCTGCGGGTAAAACCTTTGTCATCACACGCTGCGGGTAAAACCTTTGTCATCTCAGGCTGCGGGTAAAACCTTTGTCATCTCAGGCTGCGGGTAAAACCTTTGTCATCTCAGGCTGCGGGTAAAACCTTTGTCATCTCACGCTGCGGGTAAAACCTTTGTCATCAGAGGCTGCGGGTAAAACCTTTGTCATCAGAGGCTGCGGGTAAAACCTTTGTCATCTCAGGCTGCGGGTAAAACCTTTGTCATCACAGGCTGCGGGTAAAACCTTTGTCATCACAGGCTGCGGGTAAAACCTTTGTCATCACAGGCTGCGGGTAAAACCTTTGTCATCAGAGGCTGCGGGTAAAACCTTTGTCATCAGAGGCTGCGGGTAAAACCTTTGTCATCTCAGGCTGCGGGTAAAACCTTTGTCATCACAGGCTGCGGGTAAAACCTTTGTCATCACAGGCTGCGGGTAAAACCTTTGTCATCTCAGGCTGCGGGTAAAACCTTTGTCATCACAGGCTGCGGGTAAAACCTTTGTCATCACAGGCTGCGGGTAAAACCTTTGTCATCTCAGGCTGCGGGTAAAACCTTTGTCATCTCAGGCTGCGGGTAAAACCTTTGTCATCTCAGGCTGCGGGTAAAACCTTTGTCATCACAGGCTGCGGGTAAAACCTTTGTCATCACAGGCTGCGGGTAAAACCTTTGTCATCACAGGCTGCGGGTAAAACCTTTGTCATCACAGGCTGCGGGTAAAACCTTTGTCATCAGAGGCTGCGGGTAAAACCTTTGTCATCTCAGGCTGCGGGTAAAACCTTTGTCATCACAGGCTGCGGGTAAAACCTTTGTCATCACAGGCTGCGGGTAAAACCTTTGTCATCTCAGGCTGCGGGTAAAACCTTTGTCATCTCAGGCTGCGGGTAAAACCTTTGTCATCTCAGGCTGCGGGTAAAACCTTTGTCATCTCAGGCTGCGGGTAAAACCTTTGTCATCACAGGCTGCGGGTAAAACCTTTGTCATCACAGGCTGCGGGTAAAACCTTTGTCATCACAGGCTGCGGGTAAAACCTTTGTCATCTCAGGCTGCGGGTAAAACCTTTGTCATCACAGGCTGCGGGTAAAACCTTTGTCATCACAGGCTGCGGGTAAAACCTTTGTCATCACAGGCTGCGGGTAAAACCTTTGTCATCACAGGCTGCGGGTAAAACCTTTGTCATCTCAGGCTGCGGGTAAAACCTTTGTCATCAATACTTTTATCACTTGTACTTCACTAAATGATCATTTGTCCCGTGGCGTGTAATATGTGGGTCACACCACGCAGGCCATGCACGTTATGGTAAATATTATTAAAAAGGGAAGCACACCGTTTCCTGACATTATTTGGATGATCACAACCCTTCAGGGGACTACATTTGTGGCCATGGACGGGTTTAATCCACATTGGGGGGGGGGGGCAGTTCATCCAAACGGGAAATCTCTAAACTGGAGACCGGTGGATATGAGATAAAGAGTTCTACCCCTTTCAGCTTGGATATAAATTGTTTTATTAATAATAGTCAATGGCGTCCCTAGGGGGGGCCAGAGGGGGCCCTGACCCCCAACATTATGCTGTGCCCCACCATGTGCCCCTCAATAAAAAAAAAAAAAAGTGTCTAAGAGGGAGAGCGTCCCCAGTCAGCTCCTGCGGGTGATTCCTCCCCCCTCCCTGACACTGCATAATGGGAGCGCTCACACAACCACGGCCGCCCGATCTGCTCCTCCCCTGCATCCTCATTGGCTGGGAGAAGAGCGAGTTGCAGGAAGGACTCCACCAGGACTGATTTCTCCCATCCTTAGGACAGGAGAACCAGCCTGTAAATTCTAAGAGATGCCAGACCAGAGCTGTCAATATCAGGGGCAGGACGGCCAGAGGAGGCTGGGGAACCCCACAGTGGCAGAACACCAGGGCCCGGAGGCAAGACAACCTTTGCAACCCTGATAGTTCTCCCACTGCTTTGGACCCTTATATTTTCATGGTATGCTGGTGACATATATCTCTTGTTTTCTGACACCCTGGGGGGCCCAATACAGGAGGAAGGGAGCTCACTGCAGAACATGTGAAAGGGCCCGTTGTGGGGTCGTAGTAAAGGGCCCGTTGTGGGGTCGTAGTAAAGGGCCCGTTGTGGGGTCGTAGTAAAGGGCCCGTTGTGGGGTCGTAGTAAAGGGCCCGTTGTGGGGTCGTAGTAAAGGGCCCGTTGTGGGGTCGTAGTAAAGGGCCCCAGGATATATATATATATATATATGCATTTTATAGTTGCCCCCCTACTTTTGTCCCTGTGTCCCCCCCCCTAAATATGAAAGCCGGAGAGGCCACTGATAATAGTTCCGTTTTCTATGTACGTATTTTATACTTTTGGGCTGTTTTGATGCTTATTTATCATTTTTTAGTAGTTTTTATGATGTCTCATCACATCTCTGGAGATCAATATGGATTGATTGGGATCCTCCTTTTCTCCTTCTCCTCTCTAATGCAGAATATTGATCTCCAGGAATCTTTTTATAACAATGGAATGTATATTCGATCTGTATATCCAATAAGGTGTAATAATATGTTTTCCAGTTTATCTAATGATCAGTTTTCTCCTTTTTCTCCTTTTATCTTTAATGTGATGAATTAGAATTGCACCTTCTATTTGCGGCTGCGAGACTCTCTGTGTGATGCGACCGTAATGCGCAGGCGCAGGCCGTATTGTTTACATGAATAGGAGTGATGGCGGCATGTACGTCACTAGGCCCATTGGACTGCTCCCTTTTGGGATATATGGCTTTGCTGCGCATGCGCACACTCACGGCCGAGCTGCTCTTCCGTCTCTAGGAATTTTAGTGTCATGTGCGGCATTACGTCACTGCGTCCGCCTAGTTGGTTTATTCCACTATCGCGGTGGAACGCATTACTGTACTGCGCATGTGCACACGGACGATAAAAATAAAATATTTTTTCCTCTCTCTCCTGCACTGAGGATCTTTGGTGCGCAGGCGGGGGCCTGATTTACCATTGCTGACAACTGCTGCATGGATCGCGCTGTCCTATCAGGGGGCAGAATGATCTAGGATGTTTTGTATATATGTGGGTGTGCTTACATCATTGGCCACACCTCTGATGATATCCACATAGGACGAAACATGTCAGGCTGGCCGATACAAGCACGCTTCTGAACCGCGGATTATCTTTGTCCATTTCTGTCATGATGATGTTTTTACTGCATTCCTGTAAGTAGATTATAATAAAAACTCGTGTTTTATCCTTACGGGCTTCACTATTATCACTTTCTGTCCATTGGGTCCTATGCTGGTGATAAGTGACAACTGTATATATTTCTGATGGAGTATAATGACTGGAAGCACCGATTGAGTCTCTCCATCTTTACATCGATTGTTTTTTACTTCTTTCTGCTAAGCAGATCGACAAACACCTGAATGTTTTCTCTGGAAGTCTCAGCTCTTCATTGATCGATATCAGAAGTTCTCATCTCCAGTCCTCAGGACCCCCCAACAGGCCAGGTTTGCAGGATAACTGAAATACATGACAGGCGATCTCATTGGCTGCTCAGTGATTGGCATATTCTAGTCTCCATCTCCCTCCAAAGTAATACAGAAAACCTGTCCTGTTAGTGGGCCCTGAGGACCGGAGTGATGACCACCGATCTATATGGACTATCTTATTTTATTTAGTGCTGCATTTATGACCTTTTCTCTCCCTTCCATCGGAGTCCCCAGTGTTGGTCCCCCCCCCCCTCCATCGGAGTCCCCAGTGTTGGTCTCCCCCCCCCCCCTTCCATCGGAGTCCCCAGTGTTGGTTCCCCCCCCCCTCCATCGGAGTCCCCAGTGTTGGTTCCCCCCCCCTCCATCGGAGTCCCCAGTGTTGGTTCCCCCCCCCTCCATCGGAGTCCCCAGTGTTGGTTCCCCCCCCCTCCATCGGAGTCCCCAGTGTTGGTTCCCCCCCCCTCCATCGGAGTCCCCAGTGTTGGTTCCCCCCCCCTTCCATCGGAGTCCCCAGAGTTGGTCTCCCCCCCCCTTCCATCGGAGTCCCCAGTGTTGGTCTCCCCCCCCCTTCCATCGGAGTCCCCAGTGTTGGTCTCCCCCCCCCTTCCATCGGAGTCCCCAGTGTTGGTCTCCCCCCCCCTTCCATCGGAGTCCCCAGTGTTGGTTCCCTCCCCCTTCCATCGGAGTCCCCAGTGTTGATTCCCCCCCCTCCATCGGAGTCCCCAGTGTTGGTCCCCCCCCCCCCCTCCATCGGAGTCCCCAGTGTTGGTCCCCCCCCCCCCCTCCATCGGAGTCCCCAGTGTTGGTCCCCCCCCCCCCCCTCCATCGGAGTCCCCAGTGTTGGTCCCCCCCCCCCCTCCATCGGAGTCCCCAGTGTTGGTCCCCCCCCCCCCCTCCATCGGAGTCCCCAGTGTTGGTCCCCCCCCCCCCCTCCATCGGAGTCCCCAGTGTTGGTCCCCCCCCCCCCCTCCATCGGAGTCCCCAGTGTTGGTCCCCCCCCCCTCCCATCGGAGTCCCCAGTGTTGGTCTCCCCCCCCCCCCCTTCCATCAGAGTCGCCAGTGTTGGTCTCCCCCCCCCCCTTCCATCGGAGTCGCCAGTGTTGGTCTCCCCCCCCCCCCCTTCCATCGGAGTCGCCAGTGTTGGTCTCCCCCCCCCCCCCCTTCCATCGGAGTCGCCAGTGTTGGTCTCCCCCCCCCCCCCTTCCATCGGAGTCGCCAGTGTTGGTCTCCCCCCCCCCTTCCATCGGAGTCGCCAGTGTTGGTCTCCCCCCCCCCCCCCCTTCCATCGGAGTCGCCAGTGTTGGTCTCCCCCCCCCCCCTTCCATCGGAGTCGCCAGTGTTGGTCTCCCCCCCCCCCCCCTTCCATCGGAGTCGCCAGTGTTGGTCTCCCCCCCCCCCCCTTCCATCGGAGTCCCCAGTGTTGGTCTCCCCCCCCCCCCCCTTCCATCGGAGTCGCCAGTGTTGGTCTCCCCCCCCCCCCTTCCATCGGAGTCGCCAGTGTTGGTCTCCCCCCCCCCCCCCCTTCCATCGGAGTCGCCAGTGTTGGTCTCCCCCCCCCCCTTCCATCGGAGTCCCCAGTGTTGGTCTCCCCCCCCCCCCCCCCCCCCATTTCCATCGGAGTCCCCAGTGTTGGTCCCCTCCCCTTCCATCGGAGTCGCCAGTGTTGGTCCCCCCCCTTCCATCGGAGTCGCCAGTGTTGGTCTCCCCCCCCCCCCCCTTCCATCGGAGTCCCCAGTGTTGGTCTCCCCCCCCCCCCTTCCATCGGAGTCGCCAGTGTTGGTCTCCCCCCCCCTTCCATCGGAGTCCCCAGTGTTGGTCTCCCCCCCCCCCCCCCCCATTTCCATCGGAGTCCCCAGTGTTGGTCCCCTCCCCTTCCATCGGAGTCGCCAGTGTTGGTCCCCCCCCTTCCATCGGAGTCGCCAGTGTTGGTCTCCCCCCCCCCCCCCTTCCATCGGAGTCCCCAGTGTTGGTCTCCCCCCCCCCCCCTTCCATCGGAGTCGCCAGTGTTGGTCTCCCCCCCCCTTCCATCGGAGTCGCCAGTGTTGGTCTCCCCCCCCCCCCCCCTTCCATCGGAGTCGCCAGTGTTGGTCTCCCCCCCCCCCCCCTTCCATCGGAGTCGCCAGTGTTGGTCTCCCCCCCCCCCCCCTTCCATCGGAGTCGCCAGTGTTGGTCCCCCCCCCTCCCTTCCATCGGAGTCGCCAGTGTTGGTCCCCCCCCCCCCCCTTCCATCGGAGTCGCCAGTGTTGGTCTCCCCCCCCCCCCCTTCCATCGGAGTCGCCAGTGTTGGTCCCCCCCCCCCCCCTTCCATCGGAGTCGCCAGTGTTGGTCTCCCCCCCCCCCCCCCCCCTTCCATCGGAGTCGCCAGTGTTGGTCTCCCCCCCCCCCCCCTTCCATCGGAGTCGCCAGTGTTGGTCTCCCCCCCCATTTCCATCGGAGTCCCCAGTGTTGGTCCCCTCCCCTTCCATCGGAGTCGCCAGTGTTGGTCTCCCCCCCCCCCCCTTCCATCGGAGTCGCCAGTGTTGGTCTCCCCCCCCATTTCCATCGGAGTCCCCAGTGTTGGTCCCCTCCCCTTCCATCGGAGTCGCCAGTGTTGGTCTCCCCCCCCCCCCCTTCCATCGGAGTCGCCAGTGTTGGTCTCCCCCCCCATTTCCATCGGAGTCCCCAGTGTTGGTCCCCTCCCCTTCCATCGGAGTCGCCAGTGTTGGTCCCCTCCCCTTCCATCGGAGTCCCCAGTGTTCTCAGTGTTTATACAAAATATATAAATCTTGCTTTGCGCTGGTAAAGTGTTGGTTTGACTTGAAGAAAAAGTGACGACCTTTCCCATGACCTGACCTTGGGCTGCCCTTCTCTATATCCAGTACCACCAAGTACCCGCCCACCTAGTGGTAGAAGAGAGAAGTACAACAAGTCCAAACTTAGGGAGAAGTCAATCGATCTCCATCAATCAATTACCAGGATAATTATTCTTGATGAGTCCATTTGTGAGGATCTCCCCCTGATCTCCATATAATACATTTTGGGGTGTTTTTGGTGATTTCAGAGAGATGCGGTATATTATTCTACTTCTTTATTTTCTGGAACTGAGGGCGCCGGTGTGAACGATGTCATTGGAAACCATATAACCGACTTTATATGTGTTTTTGATGCAGAAATAAAAACCACACCGGACTGCATGTGGTGTGACCCGCCCCTAATATCCTGAAGGTGGGCGGTGCCTAAAATATATACCAAGAAAAGAATACATTGAAATAAAAGAAAACCATGATAAAAAGACGTTGAGATTTTGTATAAAAGGAAACGGGAGAAAAACCGAAATTAAAGTTTCTCGCAGTTTATCCTGCGACCGGAGCCAAGAAACGTTCACCGGAACGCCCTCCATGTGACTCCGCCCAATTCCCGTCCCCTCAATTCATGGATGTGGGCGGGACTCTCAGCCAATCAACTCTGTGGGGTGATCCCATCCTGAGCCTGGAGGATATGGATGTGGGCGGGACTCTAACCCTCGGCCAATCAAATCTGGTGGGGTGATCCCATCCTGAGCCTGGAGGATATGGATGTGGGCGGGACTCTAACCCTCAGCCAATCAACTCTGGGGGGTGTTCCCCTCCTCAGCTCTCAGGATGCTTTTGGCTCTGGAAGTGGGCGGGATTTATATAGACCCCTCCCCCAATCTTTGTTGATATCATGTATGGTATTCACATAACATCCCCGCCCCCCCACCATCCCCCGCCTGCACTGTAATTTCCTATAAAAACAGAGTTGTGTTTCCATAAATATACATTCTTCATGTTTATATACAACACCTTCTATTTATAGTGATCACAATGGTGGATTCCTCGCAGTGTTTGTTTTTTTACATGAGTGCGCCTTTCTTTTCATCTAAAGTAGAAATGCAGCTAATGGCGAGGGTCCGGCGGGGGGTCTTTTGGGGGGTCTGGTGGGGGTCCGGTGGTGTCACCCGAGGGGCGGATCAGGTTGGGATCAAGCGGAAGCGTAGTCAGTAAACAAGCCAAAGGTCAGTGACGAGTGGTAGTGGAGATGAGAGCTGCAAGTATGAAAAGGAGAGCGACATCAGCTGGAGAGAGCACTATAATCTGGCAAACAGGAAGATTATAGTGATTATAGATTATATCCTATTAAATAGGAAGTTCATGGGAGGAGCAAGAAGGAGTTCAAGGTTCACCAGAAACCGGATACACGGCAAAATTATCCAAGAAATCAAAGCGGGAGCCGTGCAGCATCTCAGGTGGCTCAGCAAAGGGCGCTGGTTCAGATCCTGGTCCTGACAACCCAACTGTCCTTTAAAACTGCCCCCCCCCACACCTCCTATGCAGGGGAGAGGAGAGAGCGGTGACAACACCAGTGATGTCACCCATAGACTCCTATGGCCATCCGCTCTCCCTCCTCTCCCCTGTAGATGTCGCTGACTGACACACGGGATCATGTGACCAGAGCGGGCCGAGAATAGGTAAGTATATACATCTTTATTACACAGGTGTTGGGAGGGGGGAGGGGACAGGTGTTGGGTTGGGTGGTGCTGGGAATTCTCCTTTAATCTCGGTGCACTTTGTTGGGTGTTTCCAGCCCCTCCTCTGATGTGACTCCCCAATTTATGTGTCACAAAATTATCTTCCACTCCTTATAATCCAGACCTCCTGTTCTCACCTGTCCCCTCCTGTCCCTTCTTATCTCCCCTCCTGTCCCCACCTGACCCCACCTGACCTTGCCTGTACCCTCCCATTTCCCCGCTTATCCCCTCCTGTCCCTTCTTATTTCCCCTCCTGTCCCCTCACCTTTCCCCTCCTTATCTTCTCACCTTTCCCCTCACCTATCCCCTCCTTATCTTCTCACCTATCCCCTCACCTATCCCCTCCTTATCTTCTCACCTTTCCCCTCACCTATCCCCTCTTATCTTCTCACCTTTCCCCTCACCTATCCCCTCCTTATCTTCTCACCTTTCCCCTCACCTATCCCCTCTTATCTTCTCACCTTTCCCCACTCTTATCTTCTCACCTATCCCCTCACCTATCCCTTCTTATCTTCTCACCTTTCCCCTCACCTATCCCCTCCTTATCTTCTCACCTTTCCCCTCACCTATCCCCTCCTTATCTTCTCACCTTTCCCCTCACCTATCCCCTCCTTATCTTCTCACCTTTCCCCTCACCTATCCCCTCCTTATCTTCTCACCTTTCCCCTCACCTATCCCCTCCTTATCTTCTCACCTTTCCCCTCACCTATCCCCTCCTTATCTTCTCACCTTTCCCCTCACCTATCCCCTCCTTATCTTCTCACCTTTCCCCTCACCTATCCCCTCCTTATCTTCTCACCTTTCCCCTCACCTATCCCCTCCTTATCTTCTCACCTTTCCCCTCACCTATCCCCTCCTTATCTTCTCACCTTTCCCCTCACCTATCCCCTCCTTATCTTCTCACCTTTCCCCTCACCTATCCCCTCCTTATCTTCTCACCTTTCCCCTCACCTATCCCCTCCTTATCTTCTCACCTTTCCCCTCACCTATCCCCTCCTTATCTTCTCACCTTTCCCCTCACCTATCCCCTCCTTATCTTCTCACCTTTCCCCTCACCTATCCCCTCCTTATCTTCTCACCTTTCCCCTCACCTATCCACTCTTATCTTCTCACCTTTCCCCTCACCTATCCACTCTTATCTTCTCACCTTTCCCCTCACCTATCCACTCTTATCTTCTCACCTTTCCCCTCACCTATCCACTCTTATCTTCTCACCTTTCCCCTCACCTATCCCCTCCTTATCTTCTCACCTTTCCCCTCACCTATCCCCTCCTTATCTTCTCACCTTTCCCCTCACCTATCCCCTCCTTATCTTCTCACCTTTCCCCTCCTTATCTTCTCACCTTTCCCCTCACCTATCCCCTCCTTATCTTCTCACCTTTCCCCTCACCTATCCCCTCCTTATCTTCTCACCTATCCCCTCCTGACGTGTTGCCCGGCTACAACCCCGGAGAGGTGCCCTGTACTCTGCATAGTTCTGCATCTCCTCTCCAGCTCTGCCTTCAGCCTCTCTTGATTTTTAACCGCCATTCTCCACCATTCACCGTCTCCTACCGCCATTCTCCACCTACTGCCATTCACCGCCATTCTCCACCTCTTACCACCCCTACTGCCATTCACCGCCTCCTTCCACTATTCTCCAACTTGCCCCACCATTTACCAGCTCGTAACACTATTCTCCACATTCTACCGCCATTCACCACCTCCTACCTCCATTATCCACGTTCCACCACCATTTACCACCTCCTAACACCATTCTCTACATTCTACTGCCTTTTACCACCTCCTACCACTATTCTCCAACTTGTCCCATAATTTACCAGCTCCTAACACCATTCTCCACATTACACTGCCATTCTTCACCTCCTACCACCCCTACTGCCATTCACCACCTTCTACTGCCTCCTACCACCATTCTCCAACTTGCCCCACCATTTACCAGCTCATAACATTATTCTCCACCTCCTACCACCATCCATCGTCTCCTACCACCATTTACAACCTTCTATCACCATTCTCCACATTCTACAACCTTCTACCACCATTCATCGCCTCGTACCACCATTCTCCACGTCGTACCACCATTCACCGTCCCCTACCACCATTAAATTCCTCCTACCACCATCCAGGACCTTCTACCACCCACTGCCTCCTATCATCCTCTGTGTGGGTGGAGTCGGATCCTTTCATTCAGTTGATGGTGTTTTCTGCTCTTTCACCATCCAGTGTGTGTAGAGGTACCACCAGTTATTGTAACTTTAAAAACTGACAAGTCAAGCTGCACCCCCCCTTCTCTTCTGGGGCTCCCCCATTTTTTTTTTCTGGGACTCCTCCCCCTCATCATCCAGGGCTTCCACCTTCTCTTCTGGGGCTTTCCACTTCTGACAGCTTCCCTGCCCCGTGTCCCCGCTCTACAGCCAACCATGAATTATTGCCTTTTGATGTATGTGAACGGATGCACCCCCCTCCCCCGCCCTCCATCACCAGCCAGGCTGCATGTTTAGATAAGGGTCCAGTATGAAACTTGGGGGGCCTCACACTGAATTTCGTCAGATAATGGGGGTAGGTAATTGCCTCACTTACGGTGTTTCTGTAGTGAATTTACCCCACAGTGATTACTGTATCATTCTCCCGGATAATGATCCCCATTTCTCTCTATTCATAGGTGGTGTCATCACATATGAAGATCTGAAGAAGCTGATCAACTCCGGATCCGTCCAAATATTCGATGTCCGGAATCCAGAGGAGTTGCAGAATGGGAGAATTCCAAATTCAGTCAATATACCAGGTGAGGCCACATCCACCATGTTGTCTGTGGGATGGATGGTCAGGTGACGCCACGTTATCTGTGGGATGGACGGTCAGGTGACGTCATGTCCTCCACGTTATCTGTGGGATGGATGGTCAGGTGACGTCACATCCTCCACGTTATCTGTGGGATGGATGGTCAGGTGACGTCACGTCCTCCACGTTGTCTGTGGGATGGATGGTTAGGTGACGTCACGTCCTCCACGTTGTCTGTTATGGATGGTCAGGTGAGGTCATTGGCTCCTATGAACATCCTCTATCATACATGTTGCGGTTTTGGTATCTTTCAGTTACGGAAGTAGAAGCGGCCCTGCAGATGGACGCGGCTTCATTTAAACAGAAATATAAAGTAGAGAAACCAAAACTGGAAGATGACAACCTGATATTCCACTGCCAGCTGGGGAAGAGAGGACAGCGGGCCACCGACATCGCCGTCAGCCAGGGATATACAAAGTACGTATGTGATACCGATCGTCTTCATAAATACAACATCCAACCAGAATCATTATAATAGCCCTGTGCCCCTCCAAACCTAACCCAAACCATCCTGAGGGGCCCCCCATCCCAATGTATCCAAACCATCCTGGCCCCTCCCATCCCAATGTATCCAAACCATCCTGGGGGGGGCCCCCATCCCAATGTATCCAAACCATCCGGGGGGGGCCCCATCCCAATGTATCCAAACCATCCTGGGGGTCATGCCAACCTGAACAAAACCATCCCGATAACCAAAAGCTCCGCCTCCCAGGAGACCCTCTACAGCCAGAGATGTGTCACCAAAGATAGCCCCAGCTTCCATTACAGATGTATATTATAAAATGACGGATAGATTTTACTTTTCAATAAATACATAAAAACAAATCCAGCTCATATAATATAGATATAGTGACTATGAACTGTCATGTCTACGCGTTTCATGCACAAAGCCGCTTCCTCAGGATTAGACACATACCACAAAACTTCATGTACACCAATACATTGTAACAAATGGAACGTTGGATCGGAGAATGAAGTGACCAATGATTTCCTGCCGTCTCTGTATACGGGGAACTCCATCCTGACACATGGACAGATTATGAGAGCAGAGTGTGGGGCCCCTAGGGGCCCTCTAATCCTATACAACCTGTTGTAGACACAGTGACCCCGTATACTGAAGGAGTAGAATGTGGTCACTCATCTCCATGAATTCTGGGAGAGGAGTGTCCCCGCTCTGCTCCTGCACTACACCGGGGTCACTGTGTGATGTCATCTTACCGTCTGTCTTCCCTGCAGGGCCCGGAACTACCTCGGAGCGCACAAGGAATGGGCTGAGAAGGAGGGAAGATGATCAAAGACACCGATCGCCACAAACAAATGACAACCCATTCCCGGAATGATGGGAGAAATACTTTGTAATAAATTATACTTTACATAGTGCGGTCTCTGACTCCTCCTTCCTGACACTGACCACACTGATCCTCCATACACAATGCGGTCTCTGACTCCTCCTTCCTGACACTGACCACACCGATCCTCTATACACACAGTGCGGTCTCTGACTCCTCCTTCCTGACACTGACCACACTGATCCTCCATACACAGTGCGGTCTCTGACTCCCTCCTTCCTGACACTGACCACACTGATCCTCCATACACAGTGCGGTCTCTGACTCCTCCTTCCTGACACTGACCACACTGATCCTCCATACACAATGCGGTCTCTGACTCCTCCTTCCTGACACTGACCACACCGATCCTCCATACACACAGTGCGGTCTCTGACTCCTCCTTCCTGACACTGACCACACTGATCCTCCATACACAGTGCGGTCTCTGACTCCCTCCTTCCTGACACTGACCACACTGATCCTCCATACACAGTGCGGTCTCTGACTCCTCCTTCCTGACACTGACCACACTGATCCTCCATACACAATGCGGTCTCTGACTCCTCCTTCCTGACACTGACCACACCGATCCTCCATACACATTGCGGTCTCTGACTCCTCCTTCCTGACACTGACCACACCGATCCTCCATACACAGTGCGGTCTCTGACTCCTCCTTCCTGACACTGACCACACCGATCCTCCATACACAGTGCGGTCTCTGACTCCCTCCTTCCTGACACTGACCACACTGATCCTCCATACACAGTGCGGTCTCTGACTCCTCCTTCCTGACACTGACCACACTGATCCTCCATACACACTGCGGTCTCTGACTCCCTCCTTCCTGACACTGACCACACTGATCCTCCATACACAGTGCGGTCTCTGACTCCTCCTTCCTGACACTGACCACACCGATCCTCCATACACACAGCACGGTCTCTGACTCGTCCTTCCTGACACTGACCACACCGATCCTCCATACACAGTGCGGTCTCTGACTCGTCCTTCCTGACACTGACCACACCGATCCTCCATACACAGTGCGGTCTCTGACTCCTCCTTCCTGACACTGACCACACTGATCCTCCATACACAGTGCGGTCTCTGACTCCTCCTTCCTGACACTGACCACACCCACACAGATCTTCTATACACACAGTGCGGTCTCCGACTCCTCCTTCCTGACACTGACCACACCGATCCTCCATACACACAGTGCGGTCTCTGACTCCTCCTTCCTGACACTGACCACACCGATCCTCCATACACAGTGCGGTCTCTGACTCCTCCATATCAATAAGACTGACCACACTGATCCTCCATACACAGTGCGGTCTCTGACTCCTCCATATCAATAAGACTGACCACACCCACAAAGTCTATAAATTGCTCATACAAGGATCAGAGGGGCTAAAATAACATCCGAATCATTTAAAATAAAAGCAGCTGTGATGATAATAAAGATATAGGAATATAATAATGAGGTACAGAAACCGGACATATCACAAGGAGGGCTATGGATAGGAACGGGGCCCTATACCAGAACACGTATCATCATATACCCTATATATATATATATACCCTATATTCATCATATATACACATCATATATACCCTATATATATATATATATATATATATATATATATATATATATATATACCCTATATTCATCATATATACATCATATATACCCTATAGTCCTCATTAATACCCTATATTCATTGTACAGAGGGAAAAATACTGATCGTCTCCCCTGCAGATTGTGTAAGTTTTGCCCCCTTACATAGAAATGAAGGGTCTATAATTTTTATCATAGGTGTATTTTATATGATAGAGACAGAATATCAACCAAAAATCCAGAAAAATCACACAATACAAATGTTATAAATGGAGTAAAATAAGTATTTGATCCCCAACAATAATTCTGCCCCCCACAGACTGGATACAGGAGGGGCTCATGTGGTATATAGATGGAGTATATAGAGAGTGTATATAGTATATATGGAGTGTATAGAGAGTGTATATAGTATATATGGAGTATATAGAGAGTGTATATAGTATATATGGGGGGTATATATGGAGTATATAGAGAGTGTATATAGTATATATGGAGTATATAGAGAGTGTATATAGTATATATGGAGTATATAGAGAGTGTATATAGTATATATGGAATATATAGAGAGTGTATATAGTATATATGGGGGTATATATGGAGTATATAGAGAGTGTATATAGTATATATGGAGTATATAGAGAGTGTATATAGTATATATGGAGTATATAGAGAGTGTATATAGTATATATGGGGGGTATATATGGAGTATATAGAGAGTGTATATAGTGTATATGGAGTATATAGAGAGTGTATATAGTATATATGGAGTATATAGAGAGTGTATATAGTATATATGGAGTATATAGAGAGTGTATATAGTATATATGGGGGGTATAGAGAGTGTATATAGTATATATGGGGGGTATATATGGAGTATATAGAGAGTGTATATAGTATATATATGGGGTATAGAGAGTGTATATAGTATATATGGGGTGTGAGGGGTTAGCTCGGCAGCGGGTGTGTGTGACCCCCTGGATGGGTTCACCACACAAAATCAGGCACAGCAGACAGCTTGGTAGGTGAAACAAAAACAAAGGTGCGGTTTATTCAGACTAGATGCATTGAAAAATAACAGAAAAACAAAAAGAAACATGAAAAGAAATCCTGGTCAGCTTGACCGCTTACTACACACGTAGATTCCCTAACTAACAACTGGGTGCAGCCTTGTGCTGCCCCAGACCCTATCTCTCTTTGAGAAGTTTTGCCACACAGGCGTTAACTCACCGCAAAGCTCAGATACCACACTCCCCAGTCTACACAATCACAGAACTGGTTCCAGGATGGAGCATCTCCCTAAGCCTGCTGGGGTGTTTTCTATAGGTCTTAATGAGCCCACTTACTTCAGCTGGGCTCATTAACTCTTCCCCTGCAGGACTCCCAGCACTCCCCCTAGTGGTATAAGTCAGCATAAAGCCTGAATCTAGGGCATACATATTTTCCATCCTGGATGCAACCAGGTGATTTTACCTGCCTGCTGTCACATACCCCCCCCTCTTGTTTCAACCTTGGGGTTGGAACACACGCAGTCAGGCACGCATGTACTCGGGACAAAGCATCCACATTCCCCATTTTAACGCCAGGGCGATGCTTTACTGTAAAGTTGAATTCCTGTAGGGCCAGGAACCACCTATTTATCCTTCTATTGGTCTCCTTGTTTTGAGCCATCCACTTTAAAGGGGCGTGATCAGTTACCAGGTCAAAGTGCCTACCTAACCGATAGTACCGAAGGGAATCTAGAGCCCACTTCACCGCTAAACACTCCTTCTCAATTGTGGCGTAATTTACCTCATGGGACTTCAATTTCCTGCTGAGGTAAATGACTGGGTGCTCTTCCCCGTTCCAGACCTGGGACAACACTGCTCCCAACCCAACGTCTGATGCATCAGTTTGTACAACAAAGTCCTTAGAGAAGTCTGGGGAGTACAACACTGGCTGGCTACATAAGGCGGTTTTTAATGACTGGAATGCTGCTTCAGCCTCTGGGGACCATTTGACCATGACAGACTCTTTCCCTTTTGTCAGGTTGGTGAGGGGCACAGCCTGAGAAGCAAAATGGGGGATGAATCGCCGATAATAGCCAGCGATTCCCAGAAAGGCTCGTACCTGTTTCTTGCTGTTGGGCCGTGGCCAACTCTGTATGGCCTCGACTTTATTGACTTGAGGCTTTATCACTCCCCTCCCAATAGTGTACCCCAGATATTTGGCCTCCTCCTGTCCAATGGTGCACTTCTTTGGATTGGCTGTAAACCCAGCTTCCCGTATGGAGTCTAAGACTGCTTGCACTTTTGGCAGATGTGAGACCCAATCTGTGCTATGGATAATCACATCATCCAGGTAAGCTGCAGCATACTTCTGATGGGGCCTCAGAATTTTGTCCATTTTCCGCTGGAATGTTGCAGGTGCATTCTGTAACCCAAACGGCATTCTCTTGTATTGGAACGCCCCATCTGGGGTTACAAACGCCGTTTTCTCCTTGGCCGACTCGGCCAGGGGAATTTGCCAATACCCTTTGGTGAGATCGAGAGTTGTCATGTATCGGGCTGTTCCCAGCCGGTCGATCAACTCATCTATACGCGGCATGGGGTAGGTGTCAAATTTTGTAACTTTATTCAATTGTCGAAAATCGTTACAAAACCGCCAGCTCCCATCAGGTTTGGGCACTAGTACGATAGGACTGGACCAGTCACTCTGGGACTCCTCTATCACACCCAATTCCAGCATCCTTTGAACCTCCCCACGTATTGCCTCCCGTCGGGCCTCTGGTATTCTATAAGGTTTTAGTTTTACCCTTTCTCCTGGCGGGGTAATAATATCATGCTCTACGCCAGATGTTTCTCCCGGCAGCTCAGAGAAAATCTCTTTGTTGCGAAGTACAAACTCTTTAACCTCCTGTTTTTGGGGTTTCGATAAGGTGACTGCGATTCCAACCTCAGGAACAAAGCAATCAGACTGGACCGGTGACAAAGTCTCTGCAACTAGGGATTCCCTATCCCTCCAGGCTTTCAGCAGATTGACGTGATATACCTGTTCCAGCTTTCGCCTTCCTGGCTGTCTGACCCTATAGTTCACCTCGCTCAATTTTTCAAGAACTTCGTATGGACCTTGCCATTTGGCCATGAATTTGCTTTCAACCGTAGGGACTAGCACCAATACCTTATCCCCCGGGGAAAAAGTACGGGTCTTGGCCCCACGGTTGTACACTCTCTGCTGTGCTAACTGCGATTGGGCCAAATGTTCCTTTACGATTGGCATTACCTGTGCAATTCTATCTTGCATCAGGGCGACATGCTCAATCACACTCCTGTGGGGAGAACTCTCATTTTCCCAAGTTTCCTTGGCGATATCCAGCAGTCCTCTTGGGTGTCTCCCATAGAGTAACTCGAAGGGTGAGAAACCCGTAGAAGATTGGGGTACCTCCCTAATGGCAAACATCAAATAGGGTATTAGACAGTCCCAATTCTTTCCATCTCTATCCACCACCTTCTTTAACATTTGTTTTAGGGTTTTGTTGAATCTTTCAACTAACCCATCTGTTTGGGGGTGATACACAGACGTACGTAATTGTGTCACTTTGAACAACTTGCATAGTTCTTTCATAACCCGGGACATAAAAGGTGTACCTTGGTCCGTAAGCAGTTCCTTACAAATACCCACACGGCTAAAAACAAGAGATAGTTCTTTGGCTATGGTTTTGGCCGAGGTATTTCGAAGAGGAATTGCCTCCGGATAACGGGTGGCATAGTCCATTATAACCAAAATGTACTGATGCCCCCTAGCGGACTTCATTATCGGACCTACCAAATCCATTGCGATCCTCTCAAAGGGGACCTCAATGATAGGAAGAGGTACCAGCGGGTTACGGAAATGTGGCATAGGTGCCGACTTCTGACACACAGGGCAGGAGGAACAATAATTTTCTGTTTCCTTCATGACCCCAGGCCAATAGAATCTCTGCAATACTCTCTCTCTGGTTTTCTCTGTCCCCAGATGACCTCCAAGAATGTGCCCATGGGCCAATTCCAACACCAACTTCCTGTAAGGTTTGGGCACCACAAGTTGCTCAACGGTTTCTTCTGCCCTTTGAGCCACTCGATACAGTAGGTCCCTTTCCACAGTGAAGTACGGGTAAGTGCAAGTTTTTTCTGGGTTCACTAACTCGCCATCTATTTTCACCACATTTTCCCGTGCCTTTATTAGGGTGGGGTCTTTTAACTGTTCTGTGGCAAAATTTTCCCTGTGAACCTCAAGATCTGAAAATTCCACAGACGGCATGTTTTCATCTGAGGATGTTGGCTCCTCCCCATTTTCTCGAGTTTCCCCTGCCAATACCGACAAGGGAAATTCTGGAGAGTCCTCACCACTCTCAGAGGAATTCTGGTCATCATCTTTCTGGTCTATAGGGGCACCAGTGGGGGGCTCAGGACAATCCCAGAGTTCCCAGAACATTGGAAAATCCCTTCCCACAATGGCATCATGTGGTAAGTGAGACACTAACCCCACCTGATGAGAGAGGTTACCTTTGTGGGTCTCAAAAAACACTGAAGTTACAGGATACTCTCGGGTGTCCCCATGCACACAAATAACAGCCACCTTGTTATTCCCAGAGACCACTGTAGTAACTAATTCAGCCTTTATCAATGTCACCAGGCTACCTGAATCCAGCAACACATCCACATTTCTACCATTAATACACATTTTACATAAATGTTTCTCAGGTCCCCGAATGGCAGTACAAGCGACTGTCGCAAACATCGACTGACGTCTGTCCCTTATAAAGTCACATTGCATAGGTTCATCCACAACTGGGCAATTAGCTGAAATATGTCCCTCTTGCCGGCAGCGGTAGCAAATAATCTTTTTCGCTGCCTCTTGCGGCCTGGGCTTCCCGGGCTGCTCCCGCCAGACATTAGGTTGAACCCCCACCTTCTCACTCTCTCCACCCTCACCCCTTGGAGTCATCTTACCCGCCACTGGGGATGGTCTGGTCTTAGGGTGGAAAGTCCGCGAGTCCCTGGAAGAGGTGGTCAGGTTCTCTGTAGCCAAGTACCTCTCAACCAGATCCACAAGCTTATCTGCAGTTTCTGGGGCTCCATGGCTTACCCACTTTTGGATGGCAGTAGGAAGAGCTCTCAGGAAACGATCCATAACAACACGTTCCACAATGTTTGGTGCGGTCAAAGTCTCTGGCTGCAGCCACCTCCTGCTCAGGTGAATGAGATCATACATTTGAGACCTGGGGGGTTTTCCAAGCCGGAAAGTCCAGTTATGTACACGCTGAGCCCGGACGGCCAGGGTGACACCCAGCCGTGCCAATATTTCTGTTTTTAGCACCACATAGTCTTTTGCTTGGTCCGGCTCTAGGTCATAATAGGCTTTCTGCGATTCCCCCGTTAACAGAGGGGCCACAAGTCCAGCCCACTGCTCCTTAGGCCACTTTTCCCTTTCAGCAGTCCTTTCAAATGTGGTCAAAAACACCTCCGGATCATCCTCTCCAGTCATTTTTGTCAGTAAACGGCTCACACCAAAGGATGCAGTATTAGTGGAACCACTTGCCTCACTGGTCTGCGGCCGTTGCTGCATTAATGTCTCGATTTGTTGTTGGAGTCTCTGCTCTTGCTTTTGTAACAGCTCTATGAAGCGGGCCTCAGATTGCTGCTGGGCTTGTTGCTGAGCGTCCAGACTCTGCAGTTGAGCTTTCTGCTGAGCTTCCAGACTCTGCTGCAAAGTTGCATTTGTCTGCTGCTGATTTGCATTTGCTAGAGCCAGCTGTCTCAGTATCTCCTCCATGCTGGCCTTTAAAAAAAAAAACTGCCCCTGCTTCTCCACCAACTGTGAGGGGTTAGCTCGGCAGCGGGTGTGTGTGACCCCCTGGATGGGTTCACCACACAAAATCAGGCACAGCAGACAGCTTGGTAGGTGAAACAAAAACAAAGGTGCGGTTTATTCAGACTAGATGCATTGAAAAATAACAGAAAAACAAAAAGAAACATGAAAAGAAATCCTGGTCAGCTTGACCGCTTACTACACACGTAGATTCCCTAACTAACAACTGGGTGCAGCCTTGTGCTGCCCCAGACCCTATCTCTCTTTGAGAAGTTTTGCCACACAGGCGTTAACTCACCGCAAAGCTCAGATACCACACTCCCCAGTCTACACAATCACAGAACTGGTTCCAGGATGGAGCCTCTCCCTAAGCATGCTGGGATGTTTTCTATAGGTCTTAATGAGCCCACTTACTTCAGCTGGGCTCATTACCTCTTCCCCTGCAGGACTCCCAGTACTCCCCCTAGTGGTATAAGTCAGCATAAAGCCTGAATCTAGGGCATACATATTTTCCATCCTGGATGCAACCAGGCGATTTTACCTGCCTGCTGTCACAGGGGGTATATATGGAGTATATAGAGAGTGTATATAGTATATATGGAGGGTATATATGGAGTATATAGAGAGTGTATATAGTATATATGGAGTATATAGAGAGTGTATATAGTATATATGGAGTATATAGAGAGTGTATATAGTATATATGGAGTATATACAGAGTGTATATAGTATATATGGAGTATATAGAGAGTGTATATAGTATATATGGGGGGTATAGAGAGTGTATATAGTATATATGGGGGGTATATATGGAGTATATAGAGAGTGTATATAGTATATATATGGGGTATAGAGAGTGTATATAGTATATATGGGGGTATATATGGAGTATATAGAGAGTGTATATAGTATATATGAGGGGTATATATGGAGTATATAGAGAGTGTATATAGTATATATGGAGTATATAGAGAGTGTATATAGTATATATGGAGTATATAGAGAGTGTATATAGTATATATGGAGTATATAGAGAGTGTATATAGTATATATGGAGTATATAGAGAGTGTATATAGTATATATGGGGGGTATAGAGAGTGTATATAGTATATATGGGGGGTATATATGGAGTATATAGAGAGTGTATATAGTATATATGGAGTATATAGAGAGTGTATATAGTATATATGGAGTATATAGAGAGTGTATATAGTATATATGGAGTATATAGAGAGTGTATATAGTATAAATGGAGTATATAGAGAGTGTATATCGTATATATGGGGGGTATATATGGAGTATATAGAGAGTGTATATAGTATATATGGAGTATATAGAGAGTGTATATAGTATATATGGGGGGTATATATGGAGTATATAGAGAGTGTATATAGTATATATGGAGTATATAGAGAGTGTATATAGTATATATGGGGGGTATATATGGAGTATATAGAGAGTGTATATAGTATATATGGAGTATATAGAGAGTGTATATAGTATATATGGAGTATATAGAGAGTGTATATAGTATATATGGAGTATATACAGAGTGTATATAGTATATATGGAGTATATAGAGAGTGTATATAGTATATATGGGGGGTATAGAGAGTGTATATAGTATATATGGGGGGTATATATGGAGTATATAGAGAGTGTATATAGTATATATATGGGGTATAGAGAGTGTATATAGTATATATGGGGGTATATATGGAGTATATAGAGAGTGTATATAGTATATATGAGGGGTATATATGGAGTATATAGAGAGTGTATATAGTATATATGGAGTATATAGAGAGTGTATATAGTATATATGGAGTATATAGAGAGTGTATATAGTATATATGGAGTATATAGAGAGTGTATATAGTATATATGGAGTATATAGAGAGTGTATATAGTATATATGGGGGGTATAGAGAGTGTATATAGTATATATGGGGGGTATATATGGAGTATATAGAGAGTGTATATAGTATATATGGAGTATATAGAGAGTGTATATAGTATATATGGAGTATATAGAGAGTGTATATAGTATATATGGAGTATATAGAGAGTGTATATAGTATAAATGGAGTATATAGAGAGTGTATATCGTATATATGGGGGGTATATATGGAGTATATAGAGAGTGTATATAGTATATATGGAGTATATAGAGAGTGTATATAGTATATATGGGGGGTATATATGGAGTATATAGAGAGTGTATATAGTATATATGGAGTATATAGAGAGTGTATATAGTATATATGGGGGGTATATATGGAGTATATAGAGAGTGTATATAGTATATATGGAGTATATAGAGAGTGTATATAGTATATATGGGGGGTATATATGGAGTATATAGAGAGTGTATATAGTATATATGGAGTATATAGAGAGTGTATATAGTATATATGGGGGTTATATATGGAGTATATAGAGAGTGTATATAGTATATATGGAGTATATAGAGAGTGTATATAGTGTATATGGAGTATATAGAGAGTGTATATAGTATATATGGAGTATATAGAGAGTGTATATAGTATATATGGAGTATATAGAGAGTGTATATAGTATATATGGGGGGTATATATGGAGTATATAGAGAGTGTATATAGTATATATGGAGTATATAGAGAGTGTATATAGTATATATGGAGTATATAGAGAGTGTATATAGTATATATGGAGTATATAGAGAGTGTATATAGTATATATGGGGGGTATATATGGAGTATATAGAGAGTGTATATAGTATATATGGGGGGTATATATGGAGTATATAGAGAGTGTATATAGTATATATGGAGTATATAGAGAGTGTATATAGTATATATGGAGTATATAGAGAGTGTATATAGTATATATGGAGTATATAGAGAGTGTATATAGTATATATGGAGTATATAGAGAGTGTATATAGTATATATGGAGTATATAGAGAGTGTATATAGTATATATGGAGTATATAGAGAGTGTATATAGTATATATGGGGGTATAGAGAGTGTATATAGTATATATGGGGGGTATATATGGAGTATATAGAGAGTGTATATAGTATATATGGAGTATATAGAGAGTGTATATAGTATAATTGGAGTATATAGAGAGTGTATATAGTATATATGGAGTATATAGAGAGTGTATATAGTATATATGGGGGTATATATGGAGTATATAGAGAGTGTATATAGTATATATGGAGTATATAGAGAGTGTATATAGTATATATGGGGGGTATATATGGAGTATATAGAGAGTGTATATAGTATATATGGAGTATATAGAGAGTGTATATAGTATATATGGGGGGTATATATGGAGTATATAGAGAGTGTATATAGTATATATGGAGTATATAGAGAGTGTATATAGTATATATGGAGTATATAGAGAGTGTATATAGTATATATGGAGTATATAGAGAGTGTATATAGTATATATGGAGTATATAGAGAGTGTATATAGTATATATGGAGTATATAGAGAGTGTATATAGTATATATGGGGGGTATATATGGAGTATATAGAGAGTGTATATAGTATATATGGAGTATATAGAGAGTGTATATAGTATATATGGAGTATATAGAGAGTGTATATAGTATATATGGGGGTATATATGGAGTATATAGAGAGTGTATATAGTATATATGGAGTATATAGAGAGTGTATATAGTATATATGGGGGGTTAGAGAGTGTATATAGTATATATGGGGGTATATATGGAGTATATAGAGAGTGTATATAGTATATATGGAGTATATAGAGAGTGTATATAGTATAAATGGAGTATATAGAGAGTGTATATCGTATATATGGGGGTATATATGGAGTATATAGAGAGTGTATATAGTATATATGGAGTATATAGAGAGTGTATATAGTATATATGGGGGTATTATGGAGTATATAGAGAGTGTATATAGTATATATGGAGTATATAGAGAGTGTATATAGTATATATGGGGGGTATATATGGAGTATATAGAGAGTGTATATAGTATATATGGAGTATATAGAGTGTATATAGTATATATGGAGTATATAGAGAGTGTATATAGTATATATGGAGTATATAGAGAGTGTATATAGTGTATATGGAGTATATAGAGAGTGTATATTGTTATATGGGGGGTATATATGGAGTATATAGAGAGTGTATATAGTATATATGGGGGTATATATGGAGTATATAGAGAGTGTATATAGTATATATGGGGGGTATATATGGAGTATATAGAGAGTGTATATAGTATATATGGAGTATATAGAGAGTGTATATAGTATATATGGGGGGTATATATGGAGTATATAGAGAGTGTATATAGTATATATGGAGTATATAGAGAGTGTATATAGTATATATGGAGTATATAGAGAGTGTATATAGTATATATGGGGGGTATATATGGGTATATAGAGAGTGTATATAGTATATATGGGGGTATATATGGAGTATATAGAGAGTGTATATAGTATATATGGGGGGTATATATGGAGTATATAGAGAGTGTATATAGTATATATGGGGTATATAGAGAGTGTATAGTATATAGAGAGTGTATATAGTATATATGGAGTATATAGAGAGTGTATATAGTATATATGGAGTATATAGAGAGTGTTATATAGTATTATATGGAGTATATAGAGAGTGTATATAGTATATATGGGGGGTATATATGGAGTATATAGAGAGTGTATATAGTATTTATGGGGGTATATATGGAGTATATAGTGAGTATATTGTATATATGGGGGGTATATATGGAGTATATAGAGAGTGTATATAGTATATATGGAGTATATAGAGAGTGTATATAGTATATATGGAGTATATAGAGAGTGTATATAGTATATATGGAGTATATAGAGAGTGTATATAGTATATTGGAGTATATAGAGAGTGTATATAGTATATATGAAGTATATAGAGAGTGTATATAGTATATATGGGGGTATATATGGAGTATATAGAGAGTGTATATAGTATATATGGAGTATATAGAGAGTGTAAGTATAGTATATATGGGGGGTATATATGAGTATAGAGAGTGTATATAGTATATATGGAGTATATAGAGAGTGTATATAGTATATATGGGGGGTATATATGGAGTATATAGAGAGTGTATATAGTATATATGGAGTTTATAGAGAGTGTATATAGTATGAATATGGAGTATATAGAGAGTGTATATAGTATATATGGAGTATATAGAGTGTATATAGTATATATGGAGTATATAGAGAGTGTATATTGTTATATGGAGTATATAGAGAGTGTATATAGTATATATGGAGTATATAGAGAGTGTATATAGTATATATGGGGGGTATAGAGAGTGTATATAGTATATATGGGGGGTATATATGGAGTATATAGAGAGTGTATATAGTATATATGGAGTATATAGAGAGTGTATATAGTATATATGGAGTATATAGAGAGTGTATATAGTATATATGGGGGTATATATGGAGTATATAGAGTGTATATAGTATATATGGAGTATATAGAGAGTGTATATAGTATATATGGGGGTATATATGGAGTATATAGAGAGTGTATATAGTATATATGGAGTATATAGAGAGTGTATATAGTATTATGGGGGTATATATGAGTATATAGAGAGTGTATATAGTATATATGGAGTATATAGAGAGTGTATATAGTATATATGGAGTATATAGAGAGTGTATATAGTATATATGGAGTATATAGAGAGTGTATATAGTATATATGGAGTATATAGAGAGTGTATATAGTATATATGGAGTTTATAGAGAGTGTATATAGTATATATGGGGGGTATATATGGAGTATATAGAGAGTGTATATAGTATATATGGGGGTATATATGGAGTATATAGAGAGTGTATATAGTATATATGGGGGGTATATATGGAGTATATAGAGAGTGTATATAGTATATATGGAGTATATAGAGAGTGTATATAGTATATATGGAGTATATAGAGAGTGTATATAGTATATATGGAGTATATAGAGAGTGTATATAGTATATATGGAGTATATAGAGAGTGTATATAGTATATATGGAGTATATAGAGAGTGTATATAGTATATATGGGGGTTATAGAGAGTGTATATAGTATATATGGGGGGTATATATGGAGTATATAGAGAGTGTATATAGTATATATGGGGTTATAGAGAGTGTATATAGTATATATGGGGGTATATATGGAGTATATAGAGAGTGTATATAGTATATATGGGGGTATATATGGAGTATATAGAGAGTGTATATAGTATATATGGAGTATATAGAGAGTGTATATAGTATATGAGTATATAGAGAGTGTATATAGTTATATGGAGTATATAGAGAGTGTATATAGTATATATGGAGTATATAGAGAGTGTATATAGTATATATGGGGGTATAGAGAGTGTATATAGTGTATATGGGGTATATATGGAGTATATAGAGAGTGTATATAGTATATATGGAGTTATAGAGTGTATGTATTGGAGTATATAGAGAGTGTATATAGTATATATGGAGTATATAGAGAGTGTATATAGTATATATGGAGTATATAGAGAGTGTATAAGTTATATGGGGGGTATATATGGAGTATATAGAGAGTGTATATAGTATATATGGAGTATATAGAGAGTGTATATAGTATATATGGGGGGTATATATGGAGTATATAGAGAGTGTATATAGTATATATGGAGTATATAGAGAGTGTATATAGTATATATGGGGGTATATATGGAGTATATAGAGAGTGTATATAGTATATATGGAGTATATAGAGAGTGTATATAGTATATGGGGGTATATATGGAGTATATAGAGAGTGTATATAGTATATATGGAGTATATAGAGAGTGTATTATAGTATATATGGAGTATATAGAGAGTGTATATAGTATATATGGAGTATATAGAGAGTGTATATAGTATATATGGAGTATATAGAGAGTGTATATAGTATATGGAGTTATAGAGAGTGTATATAGTATATATGGGGTTATAGAGAGTGTATATAGTATATATGGGGGGTATATATGGAGTATATAGAGAGTGTATATAGTATATATGGAGTATATAGAGAGTGTATATAGTATATATGGAGTATATAGAGAGTGTATATAGTATATATGGAGTATATAGAGAGTGTATATAGTATATATGGGGGGTATATATGGAGTATATAGAGAGTGTATATAGTATATATGGGGGTATAATGGAGTATATAGAGAGTGTATATAGTATATATGGAGTATATAGAGAGTGTATATAGTATATATGGAGTATATAGAGAGTGTATATAGTATATATGGAGTATATAGAGAGTGTATATAGGTATATATGGAGTATATAGAGAGTGTATATAGTATATATGGAGTATATAGAGAGTGTATATAGTATATATGGAGTTATATGAGAGTGTATATAGTATTATGGGGGGTATATATGGAGTATATAGAGAGTGTATATAGTATATATGGAGTATATAGAGAGTGTATATAGTATATATGGAGTATATAGAGAGTGTATATAGTATATATGGAGTATATAGAGAGTGTATATAGTATGTATATGGAGTTTATAGAGAGTGTATATAGTATATAGGGAGTATATAGAGTGTGTATAGTATATATGGGGGGTATATATGGAGTATATAGAGAGTGTATATAGTATATATGGAGTATATAGAGTGTATTTGTATATATGGGGGTATATTGGAGTATATAGAGAGTGTATATAGTATATATGGAGTATAGAGAGTGTATATAGTATATATGGAGTATATAGAGAGTGTATATAGTATATATGGAGTATATAGAGAGTGTAATATGTATATATGGAGTATATAGAGAGTGTATATAGTATATATGGAGTATATAGAGAGTGTATATAGTTTATATGGGGTATATTGGAGTATATAGAGAGTGTATATAGTATATATGGAGTATATAGAGAGTGTATATAGTATATATGGGGGTATAGAGAGTGTATATAGTATATATGGGGGGTATATATGGAGTATATAGAGAGTGTATATAGTATATATGGAGTATATAGAGAGTTATAGTAGTATATATGGAGTATATAGAGTGTATATAGTATATATGGGGGGTATTATATGGAGTATATAGAGAGTGTATATAGTATATATGGAGTATATAGAGAGTGTATATAGTATATATGGGGGGTATATATGGAGTATATAGAGAGTGTATATAGTATATATGGAGTATATAGAGAGTGTATATAGTATATATGGGGGGTATATATGAGTATATAGAGAGTGTATATAGTATATATGGAGTATATAGAGAGTGTATAGTAGTATATGGAGTATATAGAGAGTGTATATTAGTATATATGGAGTATATAGAGAGTGTATATAGTATATATGGAGTATATAGAGAGTGTATATAGTATATATGGGGTATATAGGAGTTATAGAGAGTGTATATAGTATATATGGGGTATATATGGAGTATATAGAGAGTGTATTAGTATATGGGGGGTATATATGGAGTATATAGAGAGTGTATATAGTATATATGGGAGTATATAGAGAGTGTATATAGTATATGGGGGTATATATGGAGTATATAGAGAGTGTATATAGTATATATGGAGTATATAGAGAGTGTATATTGTATATGGAGTATAGAGAGTGTATATAGTATATAGAGAGTGTATATAGTATATATGGAGTATATAGAGAGTGTATATAGTATATATGGAGTATATAGAGAGTGTATATAGTATATATGGAGTATATAGAGAGTGTATATAGTATATATGGGGGTATATATGAGTATATAGAGAGTGTATATAGTATATATGGGGGTATATATGGAGTATTAGAGAGTGTATAGTATATGGGGTATATGGAGTATATAGAGAGTGTATATTGTATATATGGAGTATATAGAGAGTGTATATAGTATATATGGAGTATATAGAGAGTGTATATAGTATGATATGGAGTATATAGAGAGTGTATATAGTATATGGAGTATATAGAGAGTGTATATAGTATATATGGAGTATATAGAGAGTGTATTTATATGGGGTATATATGGAGTATATAGAGAGTGTATATAGTATATATGGGAGTATATAGAGAGTGTATATAGTATATATGGGGGTTATTGGAGTATATGAGAGTGTATATTAGTATATGGAGTATATAGGAGTGTATATAGTTATATGGGTATAGAGTTATAGAGTGTATATAGTATATATGGAGTATATAGAGAGTGTATATAGTATATATGGAGTATATAGAGAGTGTATTATAGTGGGTATATATTGAGTATATAGAGAGTGTATATAGTATATATGGAGTATATAGAGAGTGTAGTATAGTATATATGGAGTATTTAGAGAGTGTATATAGTATATATGGAGTATATAGAGAGTGTATATAGTATTATGGGGTATATAGAGTGTAGATAGTGTATATGAGTATATTTGGAGTTATATAGAGAGTGTATATAGTTATATGGAGTATATAGAGGAGTGTATATAGTTATATATGGTGTATATAGAGAGTGTATATAGTTATATGGGGGGTATATATGGAGTATATAGAGAGTGTATATAGTATATATGGGAGTATATAGAGAGTGTATATAGTATATATGGGTGGGTATATATGGAGTATATAGAGGTGTATATAGTATATATGGAGTATATAGAGAGTGTATATAGTTATATGGGGGGTATATATGGAGTATATAGAGAGTGTATATAGTATATATGGAGTATATAGAGAGTGTATATAGTATATATGGAGTATATAGAGAGTGTATATAGTATATATGGAGTATATAGAGAGTGTATATAGTATATATGGAGTATATAGAGAGTGTATATAGTATATATGGAGTATATAGAGAGTGTATATAGTATATATGGGGGGTATATATGGAGTATATAGAGAGTGTATATAGTATATATGGGGTTATATATGGAGTATATAGAGAGTGTATATAGTATATATGGGGGGTATATAGTGGAGTATATAGAGTATATATGGGGTATATATGGAGTATATAGAGAGTGTATATAGTATATATGGAGTATATAGAGAGTGTATATAGGTATAATTATGGAGTATATAGAGAGTGTATATGTATTTATGGAGTATATAGAGTGTATTAGTATATATGGAGTATATAGAGAGTGTATATAGGTATATATGGAGTATATAGAGAGTGTATATAGTATATATGGGGGGTATATATGGAGTATATAGAGAGTGTATATAGTATATATGGGTATAGAGAGTGTATATAGTATATATGGGGGTATATATGGAGTATATAGAGAGTGTATATAGTATATATGGGATAGAGTGTATATAGTTATGGAGTATATAGAGAGTGTATATAGTATATATGGAGTATATAGAGAGTGTATATAGTATATATGGAGTATATAGAGAGTGTATATAGTATATATGGAGTATATAGAGAGTGTATATAGTATATATGGAGTATATAGAGAGTGTATATAGTATATATGGGGTGTATAGAGAGTGTATATAGTATATATGGGGGGTATATATGGAGTATATAGAGAGTGTATATAGTATATATGGAGTATATAGAGGTGTATATAGTATTTATGGAGTTATAGAGAGTGTATATAGTTATATATGGAGTATATAGAGAGTGTATATAGTATATATGGAGTATATAGAGAGTGTATATAGTATATATGGGTAATGAGTATATAGAGAGTGTATATAGTATATATGGAGTATATAGAGAGTGTATATAGTATTTATGGGGGTATATATGGAGTATATAGAGAGTGTATATAGTATATATGGAGTATATAGAGAGTGTATATAGTATATATGGGGGTATATATGGAGTATATAGAGAGTGTATATAGTATATATGGAGTATATAGAGAGTGTATATAGTATATATGGGGGTATATATGGAGTATATAGAGAGTGTATATAGTATATATGGAGTATATAGAGAGTGTATATAGTATATATGGGGGTATATATGGAGTATATAGAGAGTGTATATAGTATATATGGGTATATAGAGAGTGTATATAGTGTATATGGAGTATTAGAGAGTGTATTTGTATATATGGAGTATATAGAGAGTGTATATAGTATATATGGAGTATATAGAGAGTGTATATAGTTATATGGGGTATATATGGAGTATATAGAGAGTGTATATTGTATATATGGAGTATATAGAGAGTGTATATAGTATATATGGAGTATATAGAGAGTGTATATAGTATATATGGTGTATATAGAGAGTGTATATGTATATATGGGGGTATATGGAGTATAGAGAGTGTATATAGTATATATGGGGGTATATATGGAGTATATAGAGAGTGTATATTGTATATATGGAGTATATAGAGAGTGTATATAGTATAATATGGAGTATATAGAGAGTGTATATAGTATATATGGAGTATATAGAGAGTGTATATAGTATATATGGAGTATATAGAGAGTGTATATAGTATATATGGAGTATATAGAGAGTGTATATAGTATATATGGAGTATAGAGAGTGTATATAGTATTATGGGGGGTATATATGGAGTATATAGAGAGTGTATATAGTATATATGGAGTATATAGAGAGTGTATATAGTATAATGGAGTATATAGAGAGTGTATATAGTATATATGGAGTATATAGAGAGTGTATATAGTATATATGGGGGTATATATGGAGTATATAGAGAGTGTATATAGTATATATGGAGTATATAGAGAGTGTATATAGTAATATGGGGGGTATATATGAGTATATAGAGAGTGTATATAGTATATATGGAGTATATAGAGAGTGTATATAGTATATATGGGGGGTATATATGGAGTATATAGAGTGTATATATGTATATATGGAGTATATAGAGAGTGTATATAGTATATATGGAGTATATAGAGAGTGTATATAGTATATATGGAGTATATAGAGAGTGTATATAGGGTATATATGGAGTATATAGAGAGTGTATATAGTATATATGGAGTATATAGAGAGTGTATATAGTATATATGGGGGGTATATATGGAGTATATAGAGAGTGTTTATAGTATATATGGAGTATATAGAGAGTGTATATAGTATATATGGGAGTTATAGAGAGTGTATATAGTATATATGGGGGTATATATGGAGTATATAGAGAGTGTATATAGTATATATGGAGTATATAGAGAGTGTATATAGTATATATGGAGTATATAGAGAGTGTATATCGTATATATGGGGGGTATATATGGAGTATATAGAGAGTGTATATAGTATATATGGAGTATATAGAGAGTGTATATAGTATATATGGGGGGTATATATGGAGTATATAGAGAGTGTATATAGTATATATGGAGTATATAGAGAGTGTATATAGTATATATGGGGGGTATATATGGAGTATATAGAGAGTGTATATAGTATATATGGAGTATATAGAGAGTGTATATAGTATATATGAGTATATAGAGAGTGTATATAGTAATATGGAGTATATAGAGAGTGTATAGTATATATGGAGGGTATATAGGAGTGTATATAGGGTAGTATATGGGGGTATATATGGAGTATATAGAGAGTGTATATAGTATATATGGGGGTATATATGGAGTATATAGAGAGTGTATTATAGTATATATGGGGGTATATATGGAGTATTATAGAGAGTGTATATAGTATATATGGAGTATATAGAGAGTGTATATAGTATATATGGGTATATATGGAGTATATAGGAGAGTGTATATAGTATGGATATGGGAGTATATAGAGAGTGTATTATAGGGGTTATATATGGAGTATATAGAGAGTGTATATAGTATATAGAGAGTGTATATAGTATATATGGAGTATATAGAGAGTGTATATAGTATATATGAGTATATAGAGAGTGTATATAGTATGATATGGAGTATATAGAGAGTGTTGTAATATATTATATATGCGGGGGTATATATGGAGTATATAGAGAGTGTATATAGATATATGGGGTATATATGGGAGTATATAGAGAGTGTATATAGTATATGAGTCGCGGTGTATATATGGAGTATATAGAGAGTGGTATATAGTATATATCGCGTAGTATATAGAGAGTGTATATAGT